>NC_069504.1:387908223-388028223 GCF_027579735.1 Bombina bombina | reverse complement strand
ATATTTGTGGTTGCCACAAAGTGTCCCTTATATACGGACCAGTCTACTAGGTTATATCTTGAGCTACAATATTTGTGTTTGTCGTTCACAGATTACAGAGAGGGGGCAAACATATTGATGGTCATCAGCGGAGTTACCTCGCCATTGGTGATGTTGATCGCTAGATAGATGTCACCGAAGGAGCCGGAACCGATCTTTCGCACTAATTTATATTTTCCACCGACGATAAACTCTGCTTTGGATCCGCTGCTGCTCGCCATGATATCGGGGCGAAAGGGGAATCGGGTTCAACAAACCAAAACGAAAAGGAGTGATAGGAAATTGTTAAAGTATAACACAAACAATAACAGGAGAATGCCTGAGTCCCGAATATTATATATCCAAGCGGTCAGTAATTCCTTTGTTCAACAGGAGGTCAGGGGGAGCAACTTTGTGTAAGATATGCTCCCCTAAACTTATTTGGGCCTTTTATTTCGTAGCGGTGAGTGGCTCTATCGAGCCTCCTGCTTTCTCACTCGCCCGCGGGCCCCTATACTTATATTACAACCGCAGCTTTTCCACTCTTCTTCAGGCCGCCATCTTGTGATATCTTCTTCCTGCTCCCCCCTCTCCGTCTCCCTTGCTACAAAATGCCCTCCTCCGCACGCGCAGAGCACTATGGGAACAATGCTTAGGTGAACCAATTGAAAAGGCGGGGCAATTACGTTGCAGTGCTGCAATATAAAAACGTTCTGCAGCCCATCCCTCATCACGTGGCTCTGCTAATGCCTGCGTGACTGCCGCCCTACTACGAGTTTGTTGTAATCATCGCTTTAGCTAGGGGATGAGCAACGGTTGCGTTGTGAAACGCGTCTCTTGATACGGAGGTCTTTAAGAAAGCAAAACATATGCTAATACACTTAAATTTTAGTGTATATTAAACGGTATCATGTTTTGTGCTAGAAGGTTTTGTATGTATATATATATATCTTGGCTTAAAGTTTCAGCCTGTCGTTTAATTGGAAAGAATGGGACAGTGTATTTATTGTGCGCTGTTTTAATATAAATATTTGATAAGAAAAGAAAATGGCTTCTGTTTTTCTAGGAAGGTTTCACTTTACCGGGTACAATATGGCGTTCTAGGCGCCTAAGAGGAGGGGCGTTGGCACTGAAATACAGTAAGCAGGTGAATAGCGCTGTTGATGGAGCTTTATTTAGGCACTCCCTATTGCCTTAGTAACAGGGATGGGCTGCACGCAAGCCTCGGGCACAGTACTCAGCCGCGTCTCATCGCTGTGTTGCGGTGTCATTCACTTTGATCTAAGAAAGATCGTTATGGAGGGACTGAAGAATGCGAATCTTCAAACACTATTTGCATCTGTTTTTGTTTGCAAGCTCATAAATGTTAAGGCTCGGTTACTCTGAAACCTATCTCTCTTACAAAAAGTTTAATATTGTAGATAATTAAAGGGATATTCCAGCCAAAATTGGAAACCACATGGGTGCATTTCAGTATTGAACAGAAACATTTTTGTAATATGCATGCATTAGCAAAAATGCTTCTAATAAAAGTTATAGCTGTTTAAAAATTGTATTTAAGTATGCACCGTGCACCAGCTTTTTAAACACAGCCCTTGCTCAGAGATCCTACTGTGCTTGTACTATCTAGTAATGACTAAATTTGTTAATTGCCAACATGATACATGCCCCACTGGTGCTCTGAGTAGCTGCAGTATATAAAATGCTGGTGCACTGATAATATCTAGCTATGTTTCACGTGCAGAGAAAAATGTTAACACAAAAACTGTGATAACTTTTACTAGAAGCATATTTACCAATACATGTTTATTGCAAATATTTTTCTATTCAAAGATGTAATTAATCTATGTGCATTTAGATTTTGACCGGAATGTCCCTTTAAGTATACACTGTAAGTGTACAATATTGTGTGTGTATTATCTTTTCTTCCACCCAAAAGTATTTACACATTTTCAAAGCAGGGGGCACTCACTAGGATTTCATTGCAAGCTATATGACTTTTTGGGATGTCACCCCTCTCATAAAGTTTGCAATAAAATGCTGTTAAAAAGTTCTCTATCTATATATACATACAGGTAGCCCTCAGTTTACGCTGGGGTTAGGTTCCAGAAGGAATGGTTGTAAATCGAAACCCAGTTTATAATGTAAGTCAATGGGAAGTGAGGGAGTTAGGTTCCAGGCCCCTCTCAAAATTGTCATGTTACACCCAATACATTTTTAAAGCTTTGAAATGAAGACTTTAAATGCTAAACAGCATTATAAACCTAATAAAATAATCACACAACACAGAATATATAATTAAACTAAGTTAAATGAACAAAAACATTTGCTAAATGGCATTATAAACCTAATAAAATAATCACACAACACAGACTTCACTTGCATTTTTCTGCAAACAGTTCTTTCTATGCATTCCAGTCTGGACTGGTTTATAGACAGGAAAATCTTGTTCCTTTGAAATCTGCTCAATAGCTCAGGTCTGGTTAAATTTATTAATTTTAGCTTGCTTGGCTTTGCTGCAACACAAGCGGACAGCTCACCTACTGGCTATTTTAATAAATGCACTGCTTCTCAATGCTTTTCAATAGCAGTCACATGACTGAAAAAAAGGTTGTTATTCTGAAACGGTGTAAATTGAACCGTTGTAAAACGAGGGCCACATGTATATGTATCTTACGGGTAAAGTCAGATATCCAGGTAATACTAGGATTACCAGAGTAAAATGTACATCGCCCACGCGGCTGTGGGTAAAGCCTGATGTACTGTAATTCCCCCATCTACACTATTTTCTTTGCCTCGCCTGGGGTTTTTTAAGGAAGCTCCCGCCGATTCTCTGTCATCCACCCCAAGTGAACCTTTGGGAATGAGGTTTATAAAGGGGGGTTTTGCTGCCATGAACCCTCCTGGTGGAGGCAAAAAAGATAGTGAAGATGGGGGAAGTACAGTGTATTTACAGTGCGTTTGAAGCAGTGACTCGATCTTACATCAGGGTTTACCCACAGCCGTTTGGGTAATATCTGTTTTACCTGGGTAATTCTAGGATTACCCAATATCTGACTTTACCCATAACACATTCAGTATATATATTATATATTAAAATTATTATTATTGGTTACTTGTAGAGTGCCAATAGATTCTGCAGCCCTATAAACATAGGCGGTATACAAGGTAACATTTATAGGGATCAAATGGGTAGAGGGCCTTGCCGAGAGTCGCACTGTTGTAGTCAACTCTTATGAAGGTGATCTGCAAACAGTTGGTCTCTTAGGCTTACGTGCTAAGGGGGTTCAAGGGGATAGCAACGGAGGAGAGGAACTGGTTTAAGGAAAGGTTAGTGTAGTTTGTATGTATTCCTGAACAGTAGAGTCTAGGGAGTGCTTGAAGAGATGCGAGCCAGTCTGGAGAAGTCCTGTAAACGGGAATGTGAGGAGGTAACAAGAGAGGAGGAGGTTGTGAACAGAGCGAAGGGGACAGGAGGGAGAGTATCTGAAGACAAGGGGGGAGCAGAGCAGTTGAGGGCCTTGTATGTCAGAATTTTGTGTTTAATCATGGAGGCAAGAGGAAGCCAATGAAGAGATTGTCAGAGAGGTGCAGCAGATGAAAAGTGACGTGTAAGAAAGATGAGCCTGACAGAGGCATTCATTATGGATTGTAAAGGAGCTATAGGCGGCATCTAGGGAGACCAGAGAGGACGGAGTTGCAGTAGTCAAGGTGGGAAAGGATGATAGAGTGGATTCAAATCTTGGTTGTGTCTTGTGTAGCAAAATGTCTTATTTTAGAGATGGTTTTAAGGTGGAAGTGGCAGGATTTAGCCAAGGACTGAATGTGAGGAGTGAAAGAAAAATCTGAGTCAAATGTGACCCCAAGACATCGGGCATGCGGGGTAGGGATAATAGAAGATGTTAGAAAAATCTGGTGAGAAGCATCCAGATTGGAGGTGGCGCACAAAAATGAATGTTTTCCTTTTTTTCCCCATGTAGAAAATGGGAGTTATCAAAAGATTTTTTGTGTTTACAATTATTAGAATCTTGTTGCAATATTAAAGGGACAGTCTACACCAAAATTGTTATTGTTTAAAAAGATAGATAATCCCTTTATTACCCATTCCTTAGTTTTGCATAACCAACAGTTATATAAATACACTTTTTACCTCTGTGATTACCCTGTATCTAAGACTTTTGACAGACATCCATTTTAGCCAATCAAAGCTGGCTCACGTGAACTCCAAGTGCGTGAGCACAGTGTTATCTATATGAAATGCAAAAGTGTGGGTAAATAGTGCGCTGGTGGAATAAAGTATCAAACTCCTTACAGTGTTTTTAGATCCTTCAATCTAAAAGTAATGTGTAGAGAAAAGAAAGGAGGTTTAGTAAGGGCGCTAATAGCTAAAGATACTATGTGGATTTATTAAGTGTATATATGTGATGAGAGTTTAAAGTATCAAAAAATGTGTAAAAAACATACAGTTAATTTATGTGTAAAATACAGTTTATTTGGTTACAATATGATTAAAGAACTTATAGAGACGTCTCTAGTACAAATCAATAAAATTTAAAAACAGACAAAAATACAGAAAAAATAAATCAATAAAAGATAAGATAAAAAGCAAGTAGTACTATTTGAGAATATTCGTATGCTACTTATTATGTTGGTCACTCAGAAATATCACATGTAATGTGACTAGGCAGTTTGCCAAACTTTCCGTGAGTATTTTAAAGTTCATAAAATTTCATACATACTTTCATTTAAAATTCGTTTACCAACTGGATAAAAACTTTGAAAGAAGATGGAGCTTAAAGCAGAGCTGTGCATAAAAAATGTTTGTATAGAGTTGTATCTTTCTGTCAAAATATACCAGACCTTTGTATTAGTTTCAAAGCAAACTTTCAGGGATAATTATCATGTCCATATATATGAACCAAGAGAGATGTCCCATAAACTTATTTTGCTAATGGTTTGAGATTGCAGTTTGCGACTCCCATACAAATTGTACCTTATCGTATACGTGAGCTATAGCAGGGTATCCTGTGCATCCTGCAGCTCGGTTCCTCCGATAGTGTCCTCGTGTTGCTGGCGTCTGACGTCACATCCAATGTGTGGGGGCCCGCCTTGCGTCCGCCAATCAATGCTTAGCCAGTTTCAGGATACCTTTTTGCATCCGATACAAGGTGTACAATTTTCTTCTTATTTCTGATGCTTGCTTGTAACGGTCAGCAGAGGTGTGTTTGAATGAAAGAAATTTTCCTGCACTTAGTGCTTTTAAGCACGCAGGTTCCGATGATATATAATTTCAATGTCTTTTGTTAACAATCAACCCGGGTTGGTTCATTCGGTTCAAACGATAGTGGAGTCAAGGATACAGTCTTTAGCTTCTACGCGTTTCACTCCCTCTAGGAGCTTTATCAAGAATGATTCTGACTGTTTGACTCCTCTCTTTAATAGGTGTATCCAGTGTCTCATTGGTTCAAAGAAATCTCGTAGTTAAGGTGGTATCCATGGTTTGCACTTGCTCCTAATACATTACTCCATCATAATATTTATCACAAGTTTGACCAAACATATTTCATACCAATTTATTTTAAAACAATTTCATTGTCGTGTTACCTTAAGACAATTCAATTTATTTAAACCTATTATGTTAAGGATAGGTGGAGATGTGGAGAAACATATAATAGGATTGTTAGGTTAAGGGTGCACTAAAAAATACGTGCACTAAAAAATACGTTCTTTAATCTAGAAGAAATGGTGAGATGTCCAATTCTGAATTTAACCCTTTGGGGAATAGCGTGTCGAATTTAAAGATGTACTCTGCCTCTTTAAGGAGCAGTTTCTTCTGTATATCCCCGCCTCTCCAGTGTTTTTCTACTTTGTATATACCCCAAAAGGATAGATCTTTTGTGTTGCCCTTATGTGTGGTTTTGAAATGTTGATAGAGGTGTGTGTCTTCCATTCCATTCTCTATATTATTGAGATGTTCCCTGATTCTATCTCTCAGAGTTCTCTTAGTTTCTCCAAAATAAAAAAGATTGCAAGTGCATTTTAGGACATAGATAATACCTTTTGTGTGAGCATCTTATAAGTTCTTTGATTGGTATGGTATTGTTAGGACCTATCTGTATTATATTGGATTTATTGCTGTGTTTACATGACTTACATGTGTAACATGGGAAGAAGCCTGTTAATTTTTGTCCATGGAGGTCTTTTTGTATTAGTTTGTTTTTATTGGGTTTTTTTAGGTCACTAGGTGCAAGGGTTGATTTTAAATTACTAGCTTTTTTGAAAACAAAACTGGGGTTATCTGTAACTTTTTCTCCCAGGATATTGTCTTCCTTGATGAGATGCCAATGCTTTTTTATGATTTTTTTCACCATATTATGATCAATGTGATAATCTGTTATGAATGGAATTTTTATTTTATTTTCATCTATATTTGTTTTTTCTTTGTATGTTAATAATGATTCCCTATTGGTGTTTTTAGCCCTTTCTAATGCTTTTTTGGTATGTGTTGTGTTGTAACCTCTTGAGTTAAATCTTTCTATTAGTGTTCCGGCCTGAATTTCAAAGTCTGCCATCCTAGAGCAGTTTTTTTCGAACTCTAAGGCACTGCCCTATTGGTATGTTATCCTTCCAAGCATCCAGATGACAACTTTTAGCGTGCAAATAATTATTACAGTCAACTTGTTTAAAGTATGTTTTTGTCTCTATCTTATTGCCCAATACCATCATTTCTAAATCAAGGAAGGTAATTCCTTCTTTACTTTGGTTATGTGTGAAATGTAAACCTAAAGTATTTTGGTTCATCTTTTCAAACATTTTGATTAGATCTGTCTCCTGCCCTTTCCAAATTATTAACAGGTCATCTATGTACCTTTTGTAGAGTACAAGGTTTGCACCATAGCCGCCAGACCCAAAGAAATACTCTTCCCAAAGGCCCATAAAAAGATTGGCATAGCTAGGTGCAAACCTTGTACCCATAGCTGTTCCTTCTGTTTGGAGATAGAACTTATTATCAAAGGAGAAATAGTTGTTCTCTAAAATGAATTTGATGCTCATTAAAATGAATTCCTTATGTATTTCTGGCATATCTGTGTCTTTTGATAGATAGTGGTTAATTGCCTCCATTCCCTTTTTATGGTCTATTATTGTGTAAAGTGACGTTACATCACATGTGGCTAGGTACATATCATCTTCCCACTGAAAGGTATTTAGGATGTTGAGTACTTGAGTGGAATCCCTCAAATAAGAGTTTAGATTTGTTACATATTTTTGTAGGTATCCGTCTACATATCGTGAAAGATTGGAGGAGATGGAATCGATCACATAATAGGATAGATAATACCCATTCCAGAACATACAATGAAAAACCCAGTGAGTGGGAGCACCCAAGAACTTATAGGAGAGAAAATAGACAATGGGACTCTTGGAGAACCCCGACCCATAATAGGTTTGAACCCCTAAGAGACCTAGAGCAAAGAAGAGAATACCAAACACATAATGATTCCCCCCTTTTTTTAGGGAAAAGCCCTCTGAGAGAGGGCACCTCAAGAGAACTCTTCCAACCAGAAACAGCAACAAATCTCAGAAGAAAAAGGGGATTAGAGGAAAGAGAGGAAGGGGATTATCCAGAAAAAGTAGCAAAAAGAGGGAGATAACTAATAACACGCAAGGAATATATAATTTAAGCAGCACTCCCCTAAACAAAGAGGAAGAAAAAGTCCTGAGCTTAGGTCTTACATATGCCCCCACTGCTAGACTCAATAAATTCAATACTTTTATACATGTAAAAAAATTCGTGAGAAATCTTACTTTGAAAAGACATTTCTTAAAAAACCCTACAGAGAGACAGCTAAGTATACAAGCACCCGTGAAAATTAATCACTCCAATTTAAAACCCAAATCGAAATTTAACCCTATACAATCAAAAGGGAATTATCTAGATACTTTCGAAAAATTAGTACTGAAAGACATCAAAAGATGTAATCCCCAACAACCAAAACAGTTTAATTTGAGCCTGAAAGAAAAATCCATCATAAACAATTTACAGAACAATAAAGAACTAACCATAAAATCTGCAGATAAGGGCGGCGGCATAGTCGTGATGGACACCGCCAAATATCTCATTGAAGCCCACAGACTATTAGACAATATCACAACATATAAAAAATTGGATCTTAATCCTACTAATAAATATATACAAACATTGAATAAATTACTGGTAGAGGGTAAAAGATCAGGTGTATTAAATGATAAAGAATTTCAATTCTTAACTCCGCACAATCCAAGAATACCGATCTTTTACTTTCTACCAAAAATTCACAAGAGCCTAATCGATCCCCCTGGTAGGCCCATCATATCAGGGATCGATTCCATCTCCTCCAATCTTTCACGATATGTAGACGGATACTTACAAAAATATGTAACAAATCTAAACTCTTATTTGAGGGATTCCACTCAAGTACTCAACATCCTAAATACCTTTCAGTGGGAAGATGATATGTACCTAGCCACATGTGATGTAACGTCACTTTACACAATAATAGACCATAAAAAGGGAATGGAGGCAATTAACCACTATCTATCAAAAGACACAGATATGCCAGAAATACATAAGGAATTCATTTTAATGAGCATCAAATTCATTTTAGAGAACAACTATTTCTCCTTTGATAATAAGTTCTATCTCCAAACAGAAGGAACAGCTATGGGTACAAGGTTTGCACCTAGCTTGCCAATCTTTTTATGGGCCTTTGGGAAGAGAATTTCTTTGGGTCTGGCGGCTATGGTGCAAACCTTGTACTCTACAAAAGGTACATAGATGACCTGTTAATAATTTGGAAAGGGCAGGAGACAGATCTAATCAAAATGTTTGAAAAGATGAACCAAAATACTTTAGGTTTACATTTCACACATAACCAAAGTAAAGAAGGAATTACCTTCCTTGATTTAGAAATGATGGTATTGGGCAATAAGATAGAGACAAAAACATACTTTAAACAAGTTGACTGTAATAATTATTTGCACGCTAAAAGTTGTCATCTGGATGCTTGGAAGGATAACATACCAATAGGGCAGTGCCTTAGAGTTCGAAAAAACTGCTCTAGGATGGCAGACTTTGAAATTCAGGCCGGAACACTAATAGAAAGATTTAACTCAAGAGGTTACAACACAACACATACCAAAAAAGCATTAGAAAGGGCTAAAAACACCAATAGGGAATCATTATTAACATACAAAGAAAAAACAAATATAGATGAAAATAAAATAAAAATTCCATTCATAACAGATTATCACATTGATCATAATATGGTGAAAAAAATCATAAAAAAGCATTGGCATCTCATCAAGGAAGACAATATCCTGGGAGAAAAAGTTACAGATAACCCCAGTTTTGTTTTCAAAAAAGCTAGTAATTTAAAATCAACCCTTGCACCTAGTGACCTAAAAAAACCCAATAAAAACAAACTAATACAAAAAGACCTCCATGGACAAAAATTAACAGGCTTCTTCCCATGTTACACATGTAAGTCATGTAAACACAGCAATAAATCCAATATAATACAGATAGGTCCTAACAATACCATACCAATCAAAGAACTTATAAGATGCTCACACAAAGGTATTATCTATGTCCTAAAATGCACTTGCAATCTTTTTTATTTTGGAGAAACTAAGAGAACTCTGAGAGATAGAATCAGGGAACATCTCAATAATATAGAGAATGGAATGGAAGACACACACCTCTATCAACATTTCAAAACCACACATAAGGGCAACACAAAAGATCTATCCTTTTGGGGTATATACAAAGTAGAAAAACACTGGAGAGGCGGGGATATACAGAAGAAACTGCTCCTTAAAGAGGCAGAGTACATCTTTAAATTCGACACGCTATTCCCCAAAGGGTTAAATTCAGAATTGGACATCTCACCATTTCTTCTAGATTAAAGAACGTATTTTTTAGTGCACGTATTTTTTAGTGCACCCTTAACCTAACAATCCTATTATATGTTTCTCCACATCTCCACCTATCCTTAACATAATAGGTTTAAATAAATTGAATTGTCTTAAGGTAACACGACAATGAAATTGTTTTAAAATAAATTGGTATGAAATATGTTTGGTCAAACTTGTGATAAATATTATGATGGAGTAATGTATTAGGAGCAAGTGCAAACCATGGATACCACCTTAACTACGAGATTTCTTTGAACCAATGAGACACTGGATACACCTATTAAAGAGAGGAGTCAAACAGTCAGAATCATTCTTGATAAAGCTCCTAGAGGGAGTGAAACGCGTAGAAGCTAAAGACTGTATCCTTGACTCCACTATCGTTTGAACCGAATGAACCAACCCGGGTTGATTGTTAACAAAAGACATTGAAATTATATATCATCGGAACCTGCGTGCTTAAAAGCACTAAGTGCAGGAAAATTTCTTTCATTCAAACACACCTCTGCTGACCGGTACAAGCAAGCATCAGAAATAAGAAGAAAATTGTACACCTTGTATCGGATGCAAAAAGGTATCCTGAAACTGGCTAAGCATTGATTGGCGGACGCAAGGCGGGCCCCCACACATTGGATGTGACGTCAGACGCCAGCAACACGAGGACACTATCGGAGGAACCGAGCTGCAGGATGCACAGGATACCCTGCTATAGCTCACGTATACGATAAGGTACAATTTGTATGGGAGTCGCAAACTGCAATCTCAAACCATTAGCAAAATAAGTTTATGGGACATCTCTCTTGGTTCATATATATGGACATGATAATTATCCCTGAAAGTTTGCTTTGAAACTAATACAAAGGTCTGGTATATTTTGACAGAAAGATACAACTCTATACAAACATTTTTTATGCACAGCTCTGCTTTAAGCTCCATCTTCTTTCAAAGTTTTTATCCAGTTGGTAAACGAATTTTAAATGAAAGTATGTATGAAATTTTATGAACTTTAAAATACTCACGGAAAGTTTGGCAAACTGCCTAGTCACATTACATGTGATATTTCTGAGTGACCAACATAATAAGTAGCATACGAATATTCTCAAATAGTACTACTTGCTTTTTATCTTATCTTTTATTGATTTATTTTTTCTGTATTTTTGTCTGTTTTGAAATTTTATTGATTTGTACTAGAGACGTCTCTATAAGTTCTTTAATCATATTGTAACCAAATAAACTGTATTTTACACATAAATTAACTGTATGTTTTTTACACATTTTCTGATACTTTAAACTCTCATCACATATATACACTTAATAAATCCACATAGTATCTTTAGCTATTAGCGCCCTTACTAAACCTCCTTTCTTTTCTGTTATCTATATGAAACACATGAACTAACACCCTCTAGTGGTGAAAAACTGTCAAAATGCCCTGAGAGAAGAGGCGGCCTTCAAGGGCTTAGAAATTAGCATATGAACCTCCTAGGTTTAGCTTTCAACTAAGAATACCAAGAGATCAAAGCAAAATTGGTGATAAAAGTAAATGGGAAAGTTGTTTAAAATTACATTCTCTATCTGAATCATGAAAGTTTATTTTGCACTAGACTGTCCCTTTAACGAACAGTGTTAAAGATTGTGTCAAAAATGCTATATATAAATGCTTTTGTAAAGTGTAAAAAAAGCTTGTCCTAAATACAAACAAAACAATTGAATGCAAATTCTGTGCAAAAAAGGATTTGTGGTAATAGTTACGAAAGTTCATATGGCTAGTGTCCGTGATGACATTTTTGCAGATTGCGGTGATTCATTGATGGAATGTACAAATCTGGAGGCAGCTCCACTTTGAAATACGATGCAGATTCCCCTATTTATATTCAGAAAGAAAAGGGGAACCTCATAGTGAACTCAGTATGGATAATGTATAGGAGGTAATAAAATTGGGGTAGAGACAGTGATGGAGGTGTCAAGTTATAGAGATATGGGGGGAGATTTTTGAAGAAGGGAAAATAAGGAGCTCAATTCTGGAGAGATTTAGCTTAAGGTAGTGAGAGGACATCCAGGAAGAGATGTGAGAAAGAAAGGGAAACGGGGTAGCAATGAAGGAGATAGGTCTGGTACAGAGAGGTAGATTTGGGTGTCATCGGCATACAAATTATCTTTATTAGAGAACCTAATGAGGACGTGTAGATTGAGAAGAAATGACCCCCCCCCCCCCCCCCCAAAAAAAATCCTCTTGCTAATTGAAAAAAAATACCAGTGCGCAAGAAACTTTACATGTGTGGTGTGCATATTACATTAAAAAAGTTATATTCTTAATTTTTGTTTACCATTCCTGAGATTGACCCAGTTATACAGTCGTGAAATTTAGCAATAATTAGGGAAAAATTATACTTTGAAGGATTGATCACATTGGGATTACCAAAACATGTTTCAAAGCAAACAAATATAAAAATAAAAAACAAACTTGGCATCATTCAGAATATTAAAGCGATATGAAAACCACATTTTTTCTTTCATGATTCCGATACAGCAGGCAATTTTAAGCAACTTTCTAATTTACTCATCAATTTTCTTTGTTCTCTTGGTATCTTTATTTGAAAAGCAGGAATTTAAATTTAGGAGCCAGCCCTTTTTTTGGTTCAGCACCTTGGTGGTGTTTGCTGATTGGTGGGTAAATGTCCCTAAATTATATTGTTCCAGGATAAATTGGAGATGCATTTTTTTAACATATTCTGCAATACTGGGCCACTTGATTTCTAGCAAACAGTATGGCAGTATTAGCGCTATATTACATGTTGAGTTGTATTTAGCACTCCCACTCAAGCGTAATTTTCGCTAAAAGTAAGATTTTTGCATGCGTCATATAGAGCAAGTAAAAAAGCTAACCCAATGTACGCTAACCAAAGGATTTTGGATATCGCGCCCCTGCTAACTTTTTCTCCCCATAGATTTCAATGGCGAACGCAGAAGATAAAACCTAACGCTTATCGCTCATGCGCTAACCCAACAGTAGTATCATACATCTCATAACAGGAAATGAAAACACTTTCGATTTTAAAGGAACATTCTAGCCAAAAACACTTTCGATTTTAAAGGAACATTCTAGCCAAAATTGGAATCCACATGGATGGATTTCAGTTTTGTATTATACATGTATTAGCAAAAATACGTCTAATAAAAGCTATAGCTGTTTCAAGAGTATTTTAGTTTGCTATGTGCAGCAGCATTTTAACCCCTTAATGACCACAGCACTTTTCCATTTTCTGTCCGTTTGGGACCAGGGCTATTTTTACATTTCTGCTGTGTTTGTATTTAGCTGTAATTTTCCTCTTACTCATTTACTGTACCTACACATATTATATACCGTTTTTCTCGCCATTAAATGGACTTTCTAAAGATACCATTATTTTCATCATATCTTATAATTTACTATAAAAAAAAGTATAAAATATGAGGGGAAAAATGGAAAAAAAACACACTTTTTCTAACTTTGACCCCCAAAATCTGTTACATATCTACAACCACCAAAAAACACCCATGCTAAATAGTTTCTAAATTTTGTCCTGAGTTTAGAAATACCCAATGTTTACATGTTCTTTGCTTTTTTTGCAAGTTATAGGGCCATAAATACAAATAGCTAGTAACATTGGATCACTGATATCTATCAGGAATCCCTGAATATCCATTGACATTTCTATATATTTTTTTTAGAAGACATCCCAAAGTATTGATCTAGGCCCATTTTGGTATATTTCATGCCACCATTTCACCACCAAATGCGATCAAATAAAAAAAATTGTTTCCTTTTTCACAATTTTTTTTACAAACTTTAGGTTTCTCACTGAAATTATTTACAAACAGCTTGTGCAATTATGGCATAATTGGTTGTAAATTTTTCTCTGGGATCCCCTTTGTTCAGAAATAGCAGACATATATGGCTTTGGCGTTGCTTTTTGGTAATTAGAAGGCCGCTAAATGCCACTCCACACCACACGTGTATTATGCCCAGCAGTGAAGGGGTTAATTAGGGAGCATGTAGGGAGCTTTTTGGGGTAATTTTAGCTTTAGTGTAGTGTAGTAGACAACCCAAAGTATTGATCTAGGCCCATTTTGGTATATTTCATGCCACCATTTCACCGCCAAATGCGATCAAATAAAAAAAAACTTTATATTTTTCCAAATTTTAGGTTTCTCACTGAAATCATTTACAAACATTTTGTGCAATTATAGCACAAATGGTTGTAAATGCTTCTCTGGGATCCCCTTTGTTCAGAAATAGCAGATATATTTGGCGTTGCTTTTTGGTAATTAGAAGGCCGCTAAATGCCGCTGCGCACCACACGTGTATTATGCTCAGCAGTGCAGGGGTTAATTAGGGAGCTTGTAGGGTTAATTTTAGCTTTAGTGTAGTAGACAACCCCAAGTATTGATCTAGACCCTTTTTGGTATATTTCATGCCACCATTTCACCGCCAAATGCAATCAAATTAAAAAAATAGTCAACTTTTTTCACAAAAAAATACTGTATAACATACAATATTGAGGAAGCGCCACACAAAAATTAATCTAAATAATATAACACCTCATACAATACAGAGCAGTGATCGATAAGCAGAACACAATGTTATCCAAAATCAGACAATAAAAATACAATTTAAAAGATCAGAGAATCACATAATATAGTCCCCTTTAAGCAAGGTGAAAAGTCATTCCAATGTTTGAAAAAGAAACATAAAATCTAAACTTCCCTTTTAGAGAGTTCTTGTGTTGATACGTGTGTTTGCAGTGCAGCTCCCTTCCAATCACTGGTGTGATCTCCGTGAGATGTGGATATATGAGCAAAAATCTGTAGAAACAGAAAGGGGTATGGAGCGCAGCCAAGGGAAAACACACTGATCTAAGTGCAGATTAAAAACAAATTTTCCACTTTATTCAAAACAGTAAAAACATCAAGATGTACACTTACAGACTTCACCCTCAAACATATGAGGTATGTAATGGCACTCTGTATAAGTTGTCCAAATCAAGGTAAAACTGGATGCTGTGTAGTCAGATATGTTTGTATCCCACTACGAGAGATACACTGAGCCCACTATGATTGTTAGACTGTCCAGGGTAAAAGTGTCCCTTTATAGCTATTAAATTGCACTGAAAGTCAAAGCTCCAATGTCACAGTGCAATTACAAGTGGGGCCGTGATTTAACTCAGGGTAACAAACACAAACGTTGGGAGGCGGTAAATACCGTGGCAGCGAGGTCCTGTAAATATAGCCGGCTGTGGGAAACGCCGCTGCACACAATGCTAACCTGAACCTCTGTCAAAGAGATGGGCGTGGCCTTACGCGTTTCGCTGGGCTCCTCCCAGCTTCGCCAGAGGCAAACTTTTTCACAAACTTTAGGTTTCTCACTGAAATTATTTACAAACAGCTTGTGCAATTATGGCACAAATGGTTGTAAATGCTTCTCTGGGATCCCCTTTGTTCAAAAATAGCAGACATATATGGCTTTGGTGTTGCTTTTTGGTAATTAGAAGGCCGCTAAATGCCACTGCGCACAACACGTGAATTATGCCCAGCAGTGAAGGGGTTAATTAGGTAGCTTGTAGGGAGCTTGCAGGGTTAATTTTAGCTTTAGTGTAGAGATCAGCTTCCTACCTCACACATCAGACCCCCTGATCCCTCCCAAAGAGCTCTCTTCCCTCCCCCACCCCACAATTGTCCCCGCCATCTTAAGTACTGGCAGAAAGTCTGCCAGTACTAAAAAAAAGGTATCTTTTTTTTTTTTTTTTTTTTTAAATCTTTTTTTTTTTAGCATATTTACATTTGCTGTTGTTTAGGATCCCCCCTTAGCCCCCAACCTCCCTGACCCCCCCCCCCAAAACAGCTCTCTAACCCTCCCCCTCTGCCTTATTGGGGGCCATCTTGGGTACTGGCAGACAGCTGCCAGTACCCAGTTTGCAAATAAAATGTTTATTTTATTATTTTTTTTCCCTTTTTTCTGTAGTGTAGCTTCCCCCCCCCCCCTCAAGACCAATCTCCCACCCGCTCCCAGATCCCTTAGATTTATTTTTTATTTATATATATTAAACCCCCCCTTTCTCCCACTTTCAAAAACAATTTTTCTGCCCGTGCGCGCCCCTGTCGATCCTGCCCCCGATCCCGCCCTCATCTCTCACTTAGACCTCATCGATGGCCTCCCACCCACCAACGAATCCGACCATCGATGTCCGGTGCAGAGAGGGCCACAGAGTGGTTCTCTCTGCACCGGAGGGCTAAAATTTGTTATTGCAGGATGCCTCGATATCGAGGCATCCTGCAATAACCGGAAAGCAGCTGGAAGTGATCAGGGTCACTTCCAGCTGCTTTCCAAACCGAGGACGTGCAGGGTACGTCCTTGGTCGTTAAGGGACTTTTTTTAGAGGACGTACCCTGCACGTCCTCGGTCGTTAAGGGGTTAAACACAGCACTTGCTTAGAGAGTCGAAAGTGCTTGTACTATTTGGTAATGATAAAACAGTGTGAGATATATCAATCCTTAAACTCTCAAACTAAGCTACTCATAAAAAATACAGATCCTCCTCTGGCCTGTTAGTAATAAATCAGGGCAAAATAATATAGGAGAGCGCTCTATTAATAGCTAACCGAGCTAGATGTCGAGCTGAATGAGATAACAGAATTTATGCTTACCTGATAAATTACTTTCTCCAACGGTGTGTCCGGTCCACGGCGTCATCCATTACTTGTGGGAATATTCTCTTCCCTAACAGGAAATGGCAAAGAGCACAGCAAAAGCTGCGCATATAGCCCCTCCTCAGGCTCCGCCCCCCAGTCATTCGACCGACGGTTAGGAGAAAAAAAGGAGCCGTGGTGACTAGTGTATAGAGAGAAAAATTTTCAAACCTGATTAAAAAACCAGGGCGGGCCGTGGACCGGACACACCGTTGGAGAAAGTAATTTATCAGGTAAGCATAAATTCTGTTTTCTCCAACATTGGTGTGTCCGGTCCACGGCGTCATCCATTACTTGTGGGAATCAATACCAAAGCTTTAGGACACGGATGAAGGGAGGGAGCAAATCAGGTTACCTAAACGGAAGGCACCACGGCTTGCAAAACCTTTCTCCCAAAAATAGCCTCCGAAGAAGCATAAGTATCAAATTTGTAGAATTTGGCAAAAGTGTGCAGAGAAGACCAAGTCGCTGCCTTACATATCTGATCAACAGAAGCCTCGTTCTTGAAGGCCCATGTGGAAGCCACAGCCCTAGTAGAGTGAGCTGTGATTCGTTCAGGAGGCTGCCGTCCGGCAGTCTCATAAGCCAATCGGATGATGCTTTTCAGCCAGAAAGAAAGAGAGGTAGCAGTAGCTTTTTGTCCTCTCCTCTTACCAGAATAAACAACAAACAAAGATGAAGTTTGTCTGAAATCCTTTGTTGCGTCTAAATAGAACTTTAAAGCACGGACCACATCTAAATTGTGTAACAAACGTTCCTTCTTTGAAACTGGATTTGGACACAGAGAAGGAACAACTATTTCCTGGTTAATGTTCTTGTTGGAAACTGCTTTTGGAAGAAAACCAGGTTTAGTACGCAAAACAACCTTATCTGAATGAAACACCAGATAGGGTGGATCACACTGCAAAGCAGATAATTCAGAAACTCTTCTAGCAGAAGAAATAGCAACCAAAAACAGAACTTTCCAAGATAGTAGCTTGATATCTATGCAATGTAAAGGTTCAAAAGGAACCCATTGAAGAACTGAAAGAACTAAATTTAGACTCCAAGGAGGAGTCATGGGTCTGTAAACAGGCTTGATTCTGACCAAAGCCTGTACAAAAGCTTGTACATCTGGCACAGCTGCCAGTCGTTTGTGTAACAAAACAGATAAAGCAGAAATCTGTCCTCTTAGGGAACTCGCTGACAACCCTTTATCCAAACCCTCTTGGAGAAAGGAGAGAATCTTAGGAATTTTAATCTTACTCCAGGAGAATCCCTTGGATTCACACCAACAGATATATTTTTTCCATATTTTATGGTAAGTCTTTCTAGTCACAGGTTTTCTGGCTTGGACCAGAGTATCTATCACTGAATTTGAAAACCCATGCTTGGATAAAATCAAGCGTTAAATTTCCAAGCAGTCAGCTGCAGAGAAATTAGATTTAGATGTTCGAATGGACCTTGTACTAGAAGATCCTGTCTCAAAGGTAGCTTCCATGGTGGAGCCGATGACATATTCACCAGGTCTGCATACCAAGTCCTGCGTGGCCACGCAGGAGCTATCAGAATCACAGAGGCCTTCTCCTGTTTGATCCTGGCTACGAGCCTGGGAAGGAGAGGAAACGGTGGAAACACATAAGCTAGGTTGAACGACCAAGGCGCCACTAATGCATCCACTAGAGTCGCCTTGGGATCCCTGGATCTGGACCCGTAGCAAGGAACCTTGAAGTTCTGACGAGACGCCATCAGATCCATGTCTGGAATGCCCCATAATTGAGTTAACTGGGCAAAGACCTCCGGGTGGAGTTCCCACTCCCCCGGATGGAAAGTCTGACGACTCAAATAATCCGCCTCCCGGTTGTCTACTCCTGGGATGTGAATTGCAGATAGATGGCAGGAGTGATCCTCCGCCCATTTGATGATCTTGGATACCTCTCTCATCGCCAAGGAACTCTTTGTTCCTCCCTGATGGTTGATGTAAGCTACAGTCGTCATGTTGTCTGACTGGAATCTTATGAATCCGGCCTTCGCTAGTTGAGGCCAAGCCCGGAGCGCATTGAATATCGCTCTCAGTTCCAGGATGTTTATCCCGAGACCATAGACCCTGAGCTTTCAGGGAATCCCAGACCGCGCCCCAGCCTAATAGACTGGCGTCGGTCGTGACAATGACCCACTCTGGTCTGCGGAAACTCATTCCCTGAGACAGGTGATCCTGAGTCAACCACCAACGGAGTGAGTCTCTGGTTACCTGGTCTACTTGAATCTGGGGAGACAAGTCTGCATAGTCCCCATTCCACTGATTGAGCATGCACAGTTGTAATGGTCTTAGATGAATTCGAGCAAAAGGAACTATGTCCATTGCTGCAACCATCAATCCTACTACTTCCATGCACTGAGCTATGGAAGGCTGCAGAATAGAGTGAAGAACTTGACAAGCGTTTAGAAGCTTTGACTTTCTGACTTCTGTCAGGAAGATCTTCATTTCTAAAGAATCTATTATTGTTCCCAAAAAGGGAACTCTTGTTGATGGAGACAGGGAACTCTTTTCTACGTTCACCTTCCACCCGTGAGATCTGAGAAAGGCTAGAACAATGTCTGTATGAGCCTTTGCCTTGGAAAGAGACAACGCTTGAATTAGAATGTAGTCTAGATAAGGTGCCACTGCAATGCCCCTCGGTCTTAGAACCGCCAGAAGGGACCCTAGCACCTTTGTGAAAATTCTGGGAGCAGTGGCTAAACCGAACGGAAGAGCCACGAACTCGTAATGTTTGTCCAGAAAGGCGAACCTTAGGAACTGATGATAATCTTTGTGGATAGGAATATGTAGGTACGTATCCTTTAAATCCACGGTAGTCATATATTGACCTTCCTGGATTGTAGGTAAAATTGTTCGAATGGTTTCCATTTTGAACGATGGAACTCTGAGAAATTTGTTTAGAATTTTTAAATCCAGAATTGGTCTGAAAGTTCCCTCTTTTTTGGGAACTACAAACAGGTTTGAGTAAAACCCCTGACCTTGTTCCACTGTTGGAACTGGGTGTATCACACCCATCTTCAACAGGTCCTCTACACAATGTAAGAATGCCTGTCTCTTTATTTGGTCTGAAGATAAGCGAGGCATGTGGAACCTTCCCCTTGGAGGAAGTTCCTTGAATTCTAGAAGATAACCCTGAGAGACTATTTCTAGTGCCCAGGGATCCGGAACATCTCTTGCCCAAGCCTGAGCAAAGAGAGAGAGTCTGCCCCCTACTAGATCCGGTCCCGGATCGGGGGCTACCCCTTCATGCTGTCTTGGTAGCAGCAGCAGGCTTCTTGGCCTGTTTACCCTTTTTCCAGCCTTGCATTGGTTTCCAAGCTGGTTTAGCCTGGGAAGCGTTACCCTCTTAAGTAATGCGCGGAGATGCTCTAACTTAAATTTAAACGTCACAACATCAGGTTCTGCCTGTTGAGAAATTCTTCCTGAATCAGAAAGTTCTCCCTCCGACAAACCCTCCCTCACTGCCACTTCTGACTGGTGTGAGGGTATGACAGATAAATTATCGTCAGCGCCTTCTTGCTCCACTGTATTTAAAACTGAGCAATCACGCTTTCTTTGAAATGCAGGCATTTTGGATAAAATATTAGCTATGGAATTATCCATTACTGCCGTTAATTGTTGCATAGTAACAAGCATTGGCGCGCTAGATGTACTAGGGATCGCCTGCGCGGGCATAACTGGTATTGACACAGAAGGAGAGGATGAAGAACTATCCCCACTACCTTCATTTGAGGAATCATCTTGGGCAACCTTATTAAATGTGACACTACTGTCCTTACTTTGTCTGGACGCTATGGCACAATTATCACATACATTTGAAGGTGGGACCACCTTGGCCTCCATACATACAGAACATGTTCTATCTGAAGGTACAGACATGTTAGACAGGCTTAAACAGGCTAATAATGCAAAAACTGTTACTGTCTCTTTAAATGTTAAACAGAGCACACTTTATTTCTGAATGTGTGAAAAACTATGAAGGAAATATCCAATCTTTACCAAATTTTCACCAAAAGTATTGCACCCCAATTTTCAAGCTTTTAACCCCTTAAATTAGGAAACCCGAGCCGTTTAATCAATTAGCAATTTTAACTCCACTACAGTCCCAGCCACAGCGTTTGCTGCGACTTCACCTGTCCTTGGGGGTTATACGATACCAAATTAAGCCTTCCAGGAACGTTTTCAATGATCACCAGACCCTCTCACATGCAGCTGCATGCACTGCATCCAAAAGTAACTGCACAATTATGGCGCGAAAATGAGGCTCTGCCTACTATAGTGAAAGGCCCTTCCTGACTGGGAAGGTGTCTAAACGACTGCCTGGCGCCTAAAAACGTTCCCCAACACTAATAAGTTTAGAAATCACTTCAAACTTCATAAAAAACTTAAATTAAGCAATCGATTTAGCCCACAAGAGTGTCAACCAGTGTATAGCCCATAATAAGCCTTCATTCTGTTAAGAGTCTAAGAAAATGGCTTACCGATCCCCAAGAGGGAAAATGACAGTCTTCTAGCATTACACAGTCTTGTTAGAAAATGGACTAGTCATACCTTGAGCAGAAAAGTCTGCAAACTGTTCCCCCCAACTGAAGTTCTCTGGACTCAACAGTCCTGCGTGGGAACAGCAATTGATTTTAGTTACTGCTGCTAAAATCATACTCCTCTTTTAAACAGAACTCTTCATCCCTTTCTGTTTTAGAGTAAATAGTACAAACCGGCACTATTTTAAAATAACAAACTCTTGATAGAAGAATAAAAAAAACTACAACTTAACACCACATACTCTTCACCATCTCCGTGGAGATGCTACTTGTTCAGAGCGGCAAAGAGAATGACTGGGGGGCGGAGCCTGAGGAGGGGCTATATGGGCAGCTTTTGCTGTGCTCTTTGCCATTTCCTGTTAGGGAAGAGAATATTTCCACAAGTAATGGATGACGCCGTGGACCGGACACACCAATGTTGGAGAAAGTAAGTTTAGCAACAAAAAAAAGTGGAGGTAACAAGTATGCGATGTGTAAGTGCAATAGTAAATGCCTTAAAAATATACAGGTAGCCCTCAGTTTACGCCGGGGTTAGGTTCCAGAAGGAATGGTTGTAAATCGAAACAGTTGTAAATTGAAACCCAGTTTATAATGTAAGTCAAAGGGAAGTGAGGGAGTTAGGTTCCAGGCCCCTCTGAAAATTGTCATAAGTAACACCTAATACATTATTTTTAAAGCTTTGAGATGAAGACTTTAAATGCGAAACAGCATTATTAACCTAATAAAATAGATTGTATCATCATCAAACTAAGTTTAATGAACAAAAACATTTGCTAAACCGCACCAAATAAAATTATCACACAAGCACAGACTGTATCATCATCAATCTAAGTTTAATGAACAAAAACAAAATAATCACACAACAAACTGTATCATCATCAAACTAAGTTTAATGAACAAAAACGTTTTTTTGCTTGCATTTTCTGCAGCTAAGGGAAGTGGCTGCTAGATCTTGTTCCTTTAAAGTGGCTCCATTGCTTAGGTCTGGTTATACACTGATTAATTTCAGCCTGCCTGTGTTTAATCACACAACAGACTGTATCATCATCAAACTAAGTTTAATGAACAAAAACGTTTTTTTACTTGCCTTTTACTGCAAACAGTTCTCTGCATTGAATCTGCATCTAAGGGAAGTGGCTGCTAAATCTTGTTCCTTTGAAAGCTGATCCATTGATCACGTCTGGCTTGCATGGCTTTGCTGCAACACAAGCGGACAGCTCCACCTACTGACTATTTTAATGTATGCATGTGCTTCTCAGTGCTTTCAATAGCAGTCACATGACTGAAAAAAAGGGCGTTATTCTGAAACGGCGCAAATTGAACCGTCGCAAACCGAGGGCCACCTGTATATTCAAATTGTGTGCTCCACACATCGAGAGCAAAATGCAGCAAATGTCGAGATATATAAAAAATAATACATAAGTAAAAATAAGTGTAAATAGTTTTACTAAAAGACAATTTAATAAAATATTCAATGTGAAAGATGCTCAAAGTGGTGGGGCGTGTCCATGCGGCGTCCATGATCATACGCACATCTGTGGAGCTCCTGCTAAAGAAAATCTAATATATGGATGAAGGCTAGCCTACTGCCCTATCCGTGAATACATTTAACAAAGTTGATATCTTCTTATCCTGCTGAGCTGATCAACCCCAAGTTTGCGGTATAAAAATTTATAGGATGCCGACCCGGTCTATTATGATCAATGGCTACGGCCTAGCACAAGTCTCAAGCATCCCCCTCCTCGATCCTCGAGGGTTAACAGTCACACTCTAGCTGCACTACTTCTCTAATGGCAACGACCAGTACTACTACACCCCTCTACTCCCCCACTCCTGGTATGGATGCACGGACGGTCGCCGTTATCAGAGGCAAACTGGCGGCTCTGGAGAGAAAGTTGCATGACCAATTTGACGACCTCCGAGAGCCAAGTAGGCTAGGCAACATAGCGGTACATGTTGTGGAGAGGACGAGGAGCGAAGCCTCATCAACGCTGCCTATGCAAGCCTACCGACCACGCTACCTTAGTGGAGACAGTTTAGAAGAGGTGTTTCCTGTTCAGAGTACCAACAATTTACAGTGTATAGATAAGGCAGCAACCCCGGTGAAGCCGGTACCTACTCCTATAGTCCTGCATGGAAAGCACTACACGAGTCTCTTTAGGAAAATGTACACCGTCAGGGGACGAGTGAAATGGCGACTCCACATTTCGCTTTACTCCACAACTACTGCCACGGGCAGACAGGCTTCCCTGAGTCCACCGCATCAAACCCAAGACCTACCAGACTCTGTTTCTTGTGACTATGTTTCTTGTAGCCCCAGACGTGAGATTGGCTAACATGGAAATAGCCCTTGCTGCTATGCTGAGCGATGAAGCTGGGAATCGCTTGGACTAAAAGTTTGTCTTTTGCAGGGCACATAAACTATATTCCCCTTAGAAGTGAAATAACACTGATGGATTAGTTAAACATAAAGCAGCAGAGTGGAGTGCTCAAGGTGAGCTCTTACTATACAGATACTATTTAGCTGGCTCGAGACTACTTTCACTTTATGCCATAAAACGTATATAACCCAGAATGCTTTTTTGTGTGCTAGAAGGTTATCTCTTCTCATGATGTAAGAAAAGAATGCATAGTTATATTTCCTGTGCCTATTTGTTTTACTGTATTGTAAGCATTTTGTCTCTATACATCCTACAGTTTATGCTCATATTCCTAAAATCATTTGGTGTTTAAATGTTAATCATAAATCTTGTTTAGATAGTTATTTCTCACCTACATAGTTGGCAATGCCTGAAACCTGCTACAGCACATGTTTTCTCTGAGCAGAGATGCCCCCATGATGGTTGCCATGCACGGCTAGAGTATACTTTAGCTCTATCAAAGCTGTACAGCACTTACCTCCCTGTAAACTACTTAATAGCTTAAGACCTATATCATAAGTGGGACTGCACTATTAGAGACACTTTTGCCCAGTATATAGCACAATCCTATGGTTGTCCTTAGTAATTGTTTAATTGTTCTCTACCCTCCTTATCTTCGCTCCTCTGAAAATGCATAGGACAGTCCTGCCCTAACTATATACTTTGATATGGTCTTATTAGGCAAAGTTTAAAGTGATGAAGCTGCGCTTATCAATCTAGTTTATAAGTGGTTCGTATAGTTCACCAAATTATAAGTCTGCAGCTTGTACATAGGACCACTTGGAGTGTGTTTTGTATGCCTTTCTTCTTCACACATTTACTTGAAACTGGAGTGTGACTGCCTACATATCTGTCGCAATATTGCGTCTAGTGGTGCTTACCCGCTGATAAGTTATATATATATAAAGTTACATATTATTCTCATTTTTGCTATTGTACCTTGCTTTAATATCTACCCAGATACTCTCATCCCTATTCTGTGTAAGTAGGCCCAATAGGGCCTCAGATATGACTACCATATTCTTATAGCTCTACTTACATCACTGGGCCCATGAGTGGCCTGCAAACTAGTCATTTATTTCAAATCATTAAATTGTAAAATGGAGGTTTCATAGGTCCATATTGTATTAATTATCTTTTCTCAAACCTGTTTGTGTATTCTGTATTCATTTGAAGCTTGGTCATGTATTCTAGAGGACATTCAATGTATCATCCTTGTTTTGCAAAACCCCAATAAAAGATATTTGAAGGGGAAAAGATGCTCAAAGTTAAATATTAAAAAAAAAATTCTGCATTTATCATTGCACCAGCAGTTCTTGTGAATATGCCCCTAAAGCTAATATTAACCTTACAAGCTTCCTGATTAACCCCTTTACTGTTGGGAGTAATAAAAGTGTGGTGCGCAGCTGCAATTAGTGGCCTTTTAATTACCAAAAAGCAATGGCAAAGCCATATATGTCTGTTATTTCTGAATAAAGGGGATCCCAGAGAAGCTTTTACAACCATTTGTGCTATGATCGCACAAGCTGTTTGTAAATAATTTCAGTGCGAAACCTAAAGTTTGTGAAAAAGTTAACGATTTTAGTTATTTAATCGCATTTGGCGGGGAAATAGTGGCATGAAATATACCCAAATGGGCCTAGATCAATACTTTGGGTTGTCTACTAAAAAAAAATATATTGTTTTGATAGGTAAATATAAAAACTGCGCTATTTCTGTTTAAATGTAGTGATGACAAAAATGGGAAATTTTAGTCTGAAATGCCTGGTCCTTAAGGGGTTAAAATTACATGTGAATATGGGATACATTACCATCTTATTTGCTGAAATAGTTTTTCAATTGTCATGCACCCCATCATTTCTTTATTCGAAGAAGCCAATCACGACTTGTTACTGAAGTAGACAAAGCTTGCTGACTTGTTCCTGGAGTAGATAAAGCTTGCTGACTTGTTACTGGAGTAGATAAAGCTAGCAGCTGTCATTTTGCTAGCAAAGTTTACATTGTTTTGAAGTAATCTATTTTCTTATTTCTGCTGAAGCAAGTTTGGGACAGATATGTAGCAGGGTTAGACATGTGAGGTCTCCAGGGTACATTTCTATTTCTCAGAATTGCAAATCCCACAATTTTCAGCTATAAACTGCATGAAAAGTGGAAACATTATGTAATAAAAGTGTGTTGACTAGAGTTTTCAAGTCTTGTATCTACTTTAAACACAGACCGAGACCAAGATACAGCCAGTGAGTAGTTCAGGAGTTGCCGTTGCACATATCCACTAATCACTAGTTGTTTCTGACTTGAGAGCTACAATGTTTGACCACATTTTTTTTATTAGAATATCCCTTTAGGTTTAATTTTTCAATTTTAACAGTTTTAGGGGACAATTTATCAAGTGGCAGGAGGACATGATTCGCTGTAGCGAATCATGTCCGCCCGACATCGCTAAATGCCGACAGCATACCCTGTCAGCATTTCTTGTGAAATGCTTGTGCAATGCCCCCCCCCCCCTGAACATTTGTGGCCAATCGGCCACTAGCAGGGGGCGTCATCCCGATCGGATCTAGATGATTGCAGTCCGCCACCTAAAATATGGCGGGCAAGTTCTGCTGCTTTTTAACTTAAGTTTCAGGCGGACCTGAAACTTCAGGGGTAGAAAGCAGCATCTGCTGGTTGTTAAATCTATCCCTTTGTGGTACACAGTGTTTAAAATTGCCTATTAATAATTCTTTGTTCATGGCTTTTTACCTGTTGTATAACAGGGTTTACATCAAGTACCATAGCCATACCATAGAGTATCAGTGTGACCTTTAAAGCAGACTTAAAGTAAAAGTAAATCCTAGCGTTTTACAACATCGGATTTACCGCACGGCTATTGGCTAAGAGGTGAAAATGTCAGATTACAAGTGGCGCACTAATGATATCTTGGGCACGCAACTTTGATACTACAAGTCCATGGTAAAGCATGTTAACCAGAGAACAGTTAGCACACCGACTTTGCTCAAGCGCAGCCTGTACTTTCAATGAATATCGCGACCATGCTAATTTATGCTGATATTACAAGTTGAAAGGTATAGTTTGTGCTTAAGCACAAGCCGAAACTGCGCTAGAATATTTAAAAAGCAACTTCAGATCTGAAGTAAACTGTGAGGGTTAAAAACAAAGCTGCACAAAACATGTAAAACACATTAAAATAAAGTATTACACACACATACACTTTTTTTAATAAAAATGTATCATAAATATTAATACAAATTAAAAGGGATACAGTATATGGCAAAGTGTTTGATTAGAAAGGGCTGCAATATATACAGTATATATATATATATATATATATATATATATATATATATATATATATAATATAATCACAAACAGAGCATTACAAAAAAAAAAAAAAAACGCCCACAATACGTATTGAATAAGTATTGGGGTACCTTGCATTCCTATTGGCTGAATTTTCACATCAGCCAATAGGATGACAGTAACTGAAATCCTGTTGGCTGCTGAACAGCCAATAGGATGAGAGCAACTGAAATCTTATTGGCTGTTTACGTTTCAGTTACTCATGTGAAAATTTCAGCCAATAGGAATGCTAGGTACCCCAATAAATATGGGGTACCTTGAATTAAATTTTCAGTGTGCGGCGAATGATCGCATGAAGAGGATCCTCCACGCCGCCGCTGAGGATCGCCACATCTGGGAACACCGCTCGCCATCACCTTCACTGGACCGATCTGGAAGAAGACTTTCTCCGCTGGACCTCAGCAACTGTGAGTACCTATTTGGGGTTTAGTGTTAGGTTCTTCCTATACCTGACAACAGGTTGCTATGCAGCGAGGAAAAGTGACAACTAGCATTCAGGTGAAAACAAGAACTGATTTTATTGGAAAACACATACTCCTTTTATACACACAGCTCATCTTGATAAGACACTGGACAATCCGACAATTTTACCGCCATTCCCACCCCTCCAGACAGGCTGGTGCCGGCCATAGCAGCCACAGTCCCACAGAATTCCAGTACCCAGGGGTGGCAGTTTCGGGGTGATCCCGGTAGAACGAAAATTTGAAAGCTCTCAGTCAGCAGATGCCACAGTCCAAAAAGCGATGTGATTTGTTACTAGGTACCGGAGTTACAGCCCGGTAAAGATTGGGAGGTAGGGGTGTCCAAAACTCCCAGTTCCAAAAGTAATTCCACCACCTCTTGTCCTCCCTAGGAGCTACCAATCCCCAAAAGTGCGGAGCTCTGGGAGAAAGGGCCGCTGGAGCGACCAGGGTTAAAGTTAGCGGGGGTCTTGCTGTTCACTATGGCCGACCGGGAATTCCAGGAGCCTGGCTTGCCTGAGAAGGTTTAGGCAGGTGTCCGTTGTGAGGAGCCCGGACAGCCTAGGAGGGTTTTTCCGGTCAGAGGCCAGCTCTTCTCTGACAAAGTACTTGTGACAAAAACAAGCAACCAAAAGCTTCCAGAGACCGCGGTTGCTCTGAGGAGTCCAAAACCGCTGAGAAACAATAGGGGTGAGGTAGTAAAGGGGTGGGGGTTAGCCTTGGGGGTCTGGTATCCTTGACATCTCCCCCGCTCCAGTTCGGCAGACCCGGCTAGACCCTTAGCGGGTCGGCCTAGGGCTGTCCAATGGTGGCCCTCCAATTCTCAGTTGCTGCGGAAGGTTATCCCATCTCTCCTGGATTTGGGGCATCCTGGGGGGTTCCTGCCAGCGTTTATCCCCTGCGTTTATCCCACAAGTTTGCCAAGGCCGGCTCCCAAACAGTTGCTCTCCCACAAGCTCCAGGGTCTTTAAGTTAACCCTCGGTTGAGTATCGGCTGACCCACCCACAAACAAAGCCATTGCCGGTTTCCCGGCTGCAGCCCCTGACAAACGGTATGGCAATAATTATATAAATATCTTCAAAATAATAAAAAAAAAATTTTAAAAAAAGTTAGCGACTGTGTTGTGCAACATAAGATTAGTAAATGTCATTGATATTGAGTCAAAAATGTACTTTCACTTTAACGTCCAGCGACGTACCCTGTCTTTTTAGGGGGCAACCTTTTCAATAGTGTGGTTTTGCTGCCAGACTGCACTATTTTAGCAAGCCTGCAGGAGGGAGGGAGGCTCTAATAGCGCAGTATTATAACCAGACAATCCCTCAACGACCATCGACGTACAGGGAATGTCGTGGTCATTAAGGGGTTAAACACAAATTGTAAGCATGATCATGTACCTTGACATCTTAAAATAATTTTATAATGAATAATGCAGCTTTGTTTTTGTCAAATGAGTAAATTATTTCATGTTTTTTTTTTAATTTTCACTGATTTCCCTGTCACAAAGAACAAAAGAACCCTTGCTAACCAGTAACAAATTTATATGTAGAAATAGGGGCCGATTTATCAATGTCTGGCGGAAATGATCCGCTGTAGTGGATCATGTCCGCCAGACATCACTGAATTTGTGAACTGTTTGTGCCATGCCGCCCCCTGCAGATTCGGGGCCGCTAGCAGGGAGTGTTAATCAACCCGATCGTACACGATCATGCAGATTGATGTCCGCAGCCTCAGAGCTGGCGGACGAGTTAAGGAGCAGCAGTCTTAAGGCTGAAGGCTTGCACAGAATTAGAAGCATTGGGGCCGATTGACTGCTTGGGAAATCGGCCCCATAGCATGAACTCTGTTTGCACATGTGCAGTTAAAAAAAAGAGACTGGGGTAGCCTGCCCTCTTCCCTTAAAGGGATAGTCTATCAAAATTAAACTTTAAAGGGACACTGAACCCACATTTTTTCTTTTATTATTCAGATAGAGCATGACATTTTAATCAACTTTCTAATTTACTTCCATTATCAATTTTTCTTTGTTATCTTGCTATCTTTATTTTAAAAGCAGAAATGTATATTTTAGCAGCCATTTTAGGTTCAGCACTATGGATAGCGCTTGCTTATTGGAGGCTTACATTTACCCACCAATAAGCAAGCATAACCCAGGTTCTCAACCAAAAATGGTCCTGCTATTATGCATCACATTCCTGCTTTTTAAATAAAGATAGCAAGAGAACAAAGAAAAATTGATAATAGGAGTAAATTAGAAAGTTGCTTAAAATTGCATGCTCTATCTGAATAATGAAAGAAAACAATTGGGTTAAGTGTCCCTTTAATGAGTCTGATAGAGCACGCAATTTTAAGCAACTTTCTAATTTACTCCTATTATCAATTTTTCTTTGTTCTCATGGTATCTCTATTTGAAAAAGCAAGAATGTAAGTTTAGGAGCCAGACCATTTTTGGTTCAGTACCTGGGAAGCACTTGCTGACAAGCTATAGAATGTGTATCTTATCATGATTGTTGCTGCAAAAATGATAACCCCCTTTTGAAAAAACAAATGACTACAGATAAGGTGCGTTAAGAGGGTGGTAAAAGAAAAGCTCACAGATAAATTATCTAAAACTATTAACCCAAGCCTCCCTGGAAGAAAGTGGAAAGTACAAATTGCATATGTATTTTACAGCAAAACAAAGCAAAATAAATAATACATGTATATTGCAATGATGTTTCACTTTTAAAAATGAAATATTTTGGGCCACATTAAGAGTGGAGCGCAAATTTTTGCGCAAAGTGATATTGGGTTTTCAATTTCGTTTGCACACAGGTTAAATTGCGCTAGTATTACATGTTTAAAGTAAATGCGATCACTTGAGGGCAATTCAAGTTAATGCTTGTTGGGTTAGTGTGTCTTCAGAGCTCTGGTTAACTGTTTTGCAAAACAAAAAAGTGTCACAAAACACATCAAAAATACATTACAAATTACAGTTACACTCATAACAACACTATCTAATAAAAATAATTTTTTAAAAATATTACACACAAAAGTTGTTATAAGGGCTCAAAAATATGAGGTCTCGTGTTAGGGAGCGGAAAAAACAGACAAAGGGCTTTAACATAGACATATTTTCATATACATGTCTAAAGATAGATATGTATGTATAAATATATATAAGTAGCAGGTGTCCCAGCACTCCAACCTTGGCACTATGTCAACCACCTGGGTGCAATCCTCAAAGTTCATATATAATAAAAGATGGGCATGAAGGGCACTCAGGGTATTTTAAAGAACCACATAAATAATTTTATTCAGGGTCTCAATTAGTCATCAAAGACAAAGTCGACGTTTCGGCTCACATGAGAGCCTTCTTCAAGACAAAATGAATCTATAGAAAAAAAAGAAAACATACATAGATATGCATACAAAATTTACAAACAGCAGTGAAAACAAAAACATCCAACACCATTGTTACATTAAAGGGACAGTCAACACCAGAATTTTTGTTGTTTAAAAAGATAGATAATCCCTTTATTACCCATTCCCCAGTTTTGCATAACCAACACTGTTATATTAATACACTTTTTACTGCTGTGACTATCTTGTATCTAAGCATCTTCTGACCGCCCCTAATCACATGACTTTTAGTTATTATCTATTGACTTGCAGTTTAGCCAATTAGTGCAGTGTCTGCCACAACTCACGGGCGTGATCACAATGCTATCTATATGGTTTACCTGAACTACTCTCCCCTGCTGTGAAAAGCAAATACAAAAGCATGTGATTAGAGGCGGCCTTCAAGGGCTTAGAAATTATCATATGAGCCTTTCTAGGTTTGCTCTCAACTAGAATACCAAGAGAACAAAGCAAAATTGTTGATAAAAGTAAATTGGAAAGTTGTTTAAAATTACATGCCCTATTTGAAAAATAAAAGTTTTTTTGGGCCTTGACTGTCCCTTTAAATTAAAACGTAAAATATATAAAAGGATAAAGTTAAACTCTGGACTTAGCGAGAGCATGCTATGTAACCTCACAGATAAATTATCACACATCACTAGGCAATAAAGATCATGGGCCTGGATTGCAGGAATAAGACAGAATATCTATAGTGATACCAACACTGTTATAAACAGTATGATATAGATATATGTAATAGTGTTGCAAACAAATGCATTTAAATATCTATACCAATATGCCTGTGCAAACCCTAAACTTGAATAAAATATATAGTGTGTGGAGTGAGAAACCGTAAAGACGAGCAGAGATCACAGAAAAGAACACATCAAAAATCACTGTATTAACGCAGACTCCAGTACACGTCCAGTCTGTTTGCTCCCAGGGACCAATCGGTTTATACATGCCGGAACTCAATAAGCAAAACGGCAATGTGTGTAATACTGACACATAGGGCGCCATGTACTAAGAGGCGGGCGGACAGCTTCTTAACTCGCGAAGCTGCCCGCCTGCCTCCGCTACACACGGGCAGCGGATCTATTGATCCGCTTGCCCATATGTATCATTACACACTCATCGGAGTGTGTAATGCCCGCCCCTTCAATCGCGCGACTGAAGGGGCTGTCAATCACCGAGAGCGAGCGTGCTCTCTGTGATTTTGCTTCGTCACCTAAGAGGTGGTGTAGGAAGCAGCGGTCTAATGACCGCTGCTTCTTACATTGCTGGAAGCAGGCTCGCATATGCGAACCTGCCCCGCAAAGGCTCTGGAGCAGCTTTCGCTGCTTCGTACATGGAGCCCATAGTGTACATATGCTAACAGAATACAACAAATAGGTATCATAAACTCATGCCTGCATTCACTGTCAGTAATAGTCACGCAGTACATGACTAAACCAGTCCTAAAACCGTCTTTATAGTTACCATACAGATTGTGTGTATAGCCATGCCTGTAACAAAATATAATGAAAACTCAATACAATATATCATAAACTTGGCAACCTTTCAAATATCACATTTGCAAATCACTAAACGGATAATGTGTTAACAGTATGTAGGGATAGTATCATGTCACAAGTAAACACAAAACCAAATCACAGTGCCCATACAGCACTTCCCGTGGCCTCTGCTTAAAGGGACACTGAATCCAAATTTTTTCTTTTGTGATTCAGATAGAGCGTGCAATTTTAAGCAACTTTCTAATTTACTCCTATTATCAAAATTTCTTCATTCTCTTGGTATCTTTATTTGAAATGCAAGAATGTAAGTTCAGATGCCGGCCCATTTTTGGTGAACACACTGTGTTGTTCTTGCTGATTGATGGATAAATTCACCCACCAATAAACAAGTGCTTTCCATGGTACTGAACCAAAAAAATAGCTTAGATGCCTTCTTTTTCAAATAAAGAAAGCAAGAGAACGAAGAAAAATTGATAATAGGAGTAAATTAGAAAGTTGCTTAAATTTGCATGCTCTATCTGAATCATGAAAAAAAAAATTGGTTCAGTGTCCCTTTAAGCACACTCAATATAGCAGAATATATAACAAGCGATAAGTGAAGCATAAACCCAAATACTAAAAGCCTGTCATCATAGTTGTCAAACCCGGACATCACCGGGACACTACTACCCAATATTCGTGTAAAAAATATCGTCACAGCTAAGATTATTAAAGGAGCACGGAAATTCAAACAAGTGATACAAGAGCGCTAACACGATAAGTAAGGTAGGTTATTGTGTTAGCGCTCTTGTATCACTTGTTTGAATTTCCGTGCACCTTTAATAATCTTAGCTGTGACGATATTTTTTACACAAATTTTGGGTAGTAGTGTCCCGGTGACGTCCGGGTTTGACAACTATGATGACAGGCTTTTAGTATTTGGGTTTATGCTTCACTTATCGCTTATTATATATTCTGCTATATTGAGTGTGCTTAAGCAGAGGCCACAAGTGCTGTATGGGCACTGTGATTTGGTTTTGTGTTTACTTGTGACATGATACTATCCCTACATGCTGTTAACACATTATCCGTTTAGTAAGTGATTTGCAAATGTGATATTTGAAAGGTTGCCAAGTTTATGATATATTGTATTGAGTTTTCATTATATTTTGTTACAGGCATGGCTATACGCACAATCTGTATGGTAACTATAAAGTCATTTTTATGACTGGTTTGGTCATGTACTGCGTGACTATTACTGACAGTGAATGCAGGCATGAGTTTATGATACCTATTTGTTGTATTCTGTTAGCATATGTACACTATGGGGCCTAGTTATCAAGCCATCAACCTCAAATACGCTGGAATTCCGCAGCGTATTTGTGGCGAGGCTGATTCGCCTTAGTTATCAAAGGCTAGAGACCGGCAAAAGTAGAATTTTGTGACGTAAACTTCGATCCGCCGGACTCAGTCCAACACAGATCGATTCTTACGTCACTCCAGATGTTCCGCACACAAGTGAGGCACAATCTGACTACTTTTGCTAGTTATCAAAAAACTAGCAGGTACGCTCGGCACTTTTCAGGCCCAGCGTACCTGGTTTTCAATCCGCCACCCTGGAGGCAGCGGATCCCATAGGAATCAATGGGAGTCTGACCATAGCGAAAGTTCATGTTCGCTGCTGCCAAACATCCCATTGATTTCTATGGGAGATGTCTACACCTAACACCCTAACATGTACCCCGAGTCTAAACACCACTAATCTGTCCCCCTACACCGCCGCAACTAAATAAAGTTATTACCCCCTAAACCACCGCTCCCGGAGCCCACCGCAAGCTACTCTATACATATTAACCCCTAAACCGCCGCTCCCGGAGCCCACCACAAGCTACTCTATACATATTAACCCCTAAACCGCCGCTCCCGGAGCCCACCGCCACCTACATTATACCTAGTAACCCCTATCCTGCCCCCCCCTATACCGCCGCCCTCTATAATAAAGTTATTAACCCCTATCCTGCCGATCCCGCACCTCGCCGCAACTAAATAAATAGTTTAACCCCTAAACCGCCGCTCCCGGACCCCCGCAACCTATATTGGAGGATAACTTCTGCCGCTCCGGGTCTCCTCTTCGGTTCCATCGCTGCTCGGCTGAGTGAAGACGACTAAAGGTAGGATGATCTTCAGGGGATTAATGTTAGGTTATTTTAAGGGGGGGTTGGGTTAGATTAGGGGTATGTGGGTGGTGGGTTTTAATGTTGGGGGGGGTTGTATTTTTCTTTTACAGGCAAAAGAGCTGAATTCTTTGGGGCATGCCCCCACAAAAGGCCCTTTTAAGGGCTGGTAGGGTAAAAGAGCTTTGAACTTTTTAAATTTAGAATAGGGTAGGGAATTTTTTTATTTTGGGGGGCTTTGTTATTTTATTAGGGGGCTTAGATTAGGTGTAAGTAGCTTAAAATTGTTGTAATATTTTTAAAATGTTTGTAACTTATTTTTTTTATTTTTTGTAACTTAGCTTCTTTTTTGTGTACTTTAGTTAGTTTATGTAATTGTATTTAATTGTAGTTATTTGTAGTTAATTTATTTAATTCATTTAAAGATAGTGTAGTGTTAGGTTTAATTGTAACTTAGGTTAGGATTTATTTTACAGGTAATTTTGTATTTCTTTTAGCTAGGTAGTTATTAAATAGTTAATAACTATTTAATAACTATTCTAACTAGCTAAAATAAATACAAAGTTACCTGTAAAATAAATATAAATCCTAAGATAGCTACAATGTAATTATTAATTACATTGTAGCTATCTTAGGGTTTATTTTACAGGTAAGTATTTAGTTTTAAATAGGAATAATTTATTTAAGTATAGTGTAGTGTTAGGTGTAATTGTAACTTAGGTTAGTTTTTATTTTACAGGTAAATTTCTCTTTATTTTAGCTAGGTAAGCTATTAAATAGTTAATAACTATTTAATAGCTATTGTACCTAGTTAAAATAAATTGAAAGTTACCTGTAAAATAAAAGTAAATCCTAAAATAGCTACAATATAATTATTATTTATATTGTAGCTATATTAGGGTTTATTTTAAAGGTAAGTATTTAGTTTTAAATAGGATTAATTTAGTTCATAATAGAAATATTATTTAGATTTATTTAATTAATATTTAAGTTAGGGGGGGTGTTAGGGTTAGTGTTAGACTTAGGTTTAGGGTTAATAATTTTATTACAGTGGCAGCGGTGTAGTGGGGGGCAGGATAGGGGTTAATAAATTTATTATAGGTGGCGACGGTGTAGGGGGGGCAGGATAGGGGTTAATAAATTTAATATAGGTTGCGGCGGGGTCAGGGAGCGGCGGTTTAGGGGTTAAACTATTTATTTAGTTGCGGCGAGGTGCGGGATCAGCAGGATAGGGATTAATAACTTTATTATAGAGGGCGACGGTATAGGGGGGGCAGGATAGGGGTTACTAGGTATAATGTAGGTGGCAGCGGTGTCCGGGAGCGGCGGTTTAGGGGTTAATACATTTATAAGAGTTGTGGCTTGGTCTAGGAGCGACGGTTTAGGGGTTAGTAACTTTATTGAGTTGCGGGAGGCTCTTTTCTGTGATCTTTGCTCGTCTTTATGGTTTCTCACTCCACACACTATATATTTTATTCAAGTTTAGGGTTTGCACAGGCATATTGGTATAGATATTTAAATGTATTTGTTTGCAACACTATTACATATATCTATATCATACTGTTTATAACAGTGTTGGTATCACTATAGATATTCTGTCTTATTTCTGCAATCCAGGCCCATGATCTTTATTGCCTAGTGATGTGTGATAATTTATCTGTGAGGTTACATAGCATGCTCTCGCTAAGTCCAGAGTTTAACTTTATCCTTTTATATATTTTAAGTTTTAATTTAATGTAACAATGGTGTTGGGTGTTTTTGTTTTCACTGCTGTTTGTAAATTTTGTATGCATATATATTTTTTGTATATTTGTTTTCTTTTTTTCTATAGATTCATTTTGTCTTGAAGAAGGCACTCATGTGAGCCGAAACGTCGACTTTGTCTTTGATGACTAATTGAGACCCTGAATAAAATGATTTATGTGGTTCTTTAAAATACCCTGATAGTGCCCTTCATGCCCATCTTTTATTATGTATAAATATATATATGTCTTTATATGTGTACAGATGTATTTATGTCTTTATATGTGTATATCTGTATATATATATATATATATATATATATATATATATATATTAGGGATGCACCGATACCGATAATAGTATCGGTATCGGTACCGATACCAAGTATTTACATGAGTACTTGTACTCGTGCAAATGCATTGATACTTAAACCGATACCTCTACTTCCTACTTTCAAACTGCATGTTCCCATTTCATTTTAAGCTGGAGTGGAGACTAAACTAAAAATTGTTTACTACTGTTCTGACGATACAAATTGCTGTTATTTGTATTATTGTAGGAGAGATCACTGTACCTCGTTGAGACAAACCCCTGAAGTACTGGGCAGTTAATAAACAGATTTCCAGCTCTGGCTAAAATGGCCCAAAAATATCTTTCTGCCCCATGCAGTAGTGTGGAAAGTGAAAGACTGTTCAACTTAGAATCGAACCTCCTTACAAATGTCAGATTGATGTTATATAACAGCCCTACAACCCAATTGCATCACCCCTTTATAAATAAAAAATATTACAATAAAATATTACATTTAAACATGTTTAGTGAACTTTTTTATTATTTCATAATGTCTTTTGAATTACAGCCCTTTATAATTATAAAGAAGGACTCTTAAATAATTAGTCTGTGTTGTGCTTGGTAAACTGTCACATGACATTAAAAAAAAAGTATCAGCAATTGGTATCGGCGAGTATTTGAAAACAAATATCGGTACTTGTACTCAGTCATAAAAAATGGTATCGGTGCAACCCTAATATATATATATATATATATATATAAACACATAAATACATAGGTATACATATAAAGACATACATATACAGGGAGTGCAGAATTATTAGGCAAATGAGTATTTTGACCACATCATCCTCTTTATGCATGTTGTCTTACTCCAAGCTGTATAGGCTCGAAAGCCTACTACCAATTAAGCATATTAGGTGATGTGCATCTCTGTAATGAGAAGGGGTGTGGTCTAATGACATCAACACCCTATATCAGGTGTGCATAATTATTAGGCAACTTCCTTTCCTTTGGCAAAATGGGTCAAAAGAAGGACTTGACAGGCTCAGAAAAGTCAAAAATAGTGAGATATCTTGCAGAGGGATGCAGCACTCTTAAAATTGCAAAGCTTCTGAAGCGTGATCATCGAACAATCAAGCGTTTCATTCAAAATAGTCAACAGGGTCGCAAGAAGCGTGTGGAAAAACCAAGGCGCAAAATAACTGCCCATGAACTGAGAAAAGTCAAGCATGCAGCTGCCAAGATGCCACTTGCCACCAGTTTGGCCATATTTCAGAGCTGCAACATCACTGGAGTGCCCAAAAGCACAAGGTGTGCAATACTCAGAGACATGGCCAAGGTAAGAAAGGCTGAAAGACGACCACCACTGAACAAGACACACAAGCTGAAACGTCAAGACTGGGCCAAGAAATATCTCAAGACTGATTTTTCTAAGGTTTTATGGACTGATGAAATGAGAGTGAGTCTTGATGGGCCAGATGGATGGGCCTGTGGCTGGATTGGTAAAGGGCAGAGAGCTCCAGTCCGACTCAGACACCAGCAAGGTGGAGGTGGAGTACTGGTTTGGGCTGGTATCATCAAAGATGAGCTTGTGGGGCCTTTTCGGGTTGAGGATGGAGTCAAGCTCAACTCCCAGTCCTACTGCCAGTTTCTGGAAGACACCTTCTTCAAGCAGTGGTACAGGAAGAAGTCTGCATCCTTCAAGAAAAACATGATTTTCATGCAGGACAATGCTCCATCACACGCGTCCAAGTACTCCACAGCGTGGCTGGCAAGAAAGGGTATAAAAGAAGAAAATCTAATGACATGGCCTCCTTGTTCACCTGAACCCCATTGAGAACCTGTGGTCCATCATCAAATGTGAGATTTACAAGGAGGGAAAACAGTACACCTCTCTGAACAGTGTCTGGGAGGCTGTGGTTGCTGCTGCACGCAATGTTGATGGTGAACAGATCAAAACACTGACAGAATCCATGGATGGCAGGCTTTTGAGTGTCCTTGCAAAGAAAGGTGGCTATATTAGTCACTGATTTGTTTTTGAATGTCAGAAATGTATATTTGTGAATGTTGAGATGTTATATTGGTTTCACTGGTAAAAATAAATAATTGAAATGGGTATATATTTGTTTTTTGTTAAGTTGCCTAATAATTATGCACAGTAATAGTTACCTGCACACACAGATATCCTCCTAAAATAGCTATAACTAAAAACAAACTAAAAACTACTTCCAAAACTATTCAGCTTTGATATTAATGAGTTTTTTGGGTTCATTGAGAACATGGTTGTTGTTCAATAATAAAATTAATCCTCAAAAATACAACTTGCCTAATAATTCTGCACTCCCTGTATAAGTGAATGAGAGCCCTTTGCAGTTAAAGGGACATTGTACACTAGATCTTTCTTTGCATAAATGTTTTATAACGGATCTATTTTTGCTTATTTTTAAATAACGTTCTGATTTTTAGACTCCTAACCAAGCCCCAAAGTGCCAGATGTATACATGCGTTTACAGACTACTGCTGGCTTCTGTTTCTGTTATCTGTCTTTTTATATGCAGGGAGGGAGGGGGGGGGTAGAGTGTCAGGGCAAATACCATTGCCCTGAAAAGGGTATTTGGATGGGCATTGCCCTTAAAAGGGCATTTAGTTCTTTTACATTGCCCAAAACCCTACTCTAAAAATAAAACCCACCCAATAAACCCTTAAAAAAACCTAACACTAACCCTGACGATCCACTTACAGTTTTCGAAGACCGAACATCCACCCTCATCCAGGCGGCAGAAGTCTTCATCGAAGCGTTCAGAAGTCCTCATCGAAGCCGGCAGAAGTCTTCATCCAAGCGGGCAGAAGTCTTCATCCAGACAGCATCTTCTATCTTCTTCCATGCGGAGCAGGTCCATCTTCAAGACATCCGGCGCAGAGCATCCTCTTCTTTTGATCGCCGTTGTAGAATGAAGTTTCCCTTTAAGTGACGTCATCCAAGATGTCGTCCCTTACATTCCGATTGGCTAATAGAATTCTATTAGCCAATTGGAATTAAAGGTGAAAAAAATCCTATTGACTGTTGCAATCAGCCAATAGGATTGAGCATTCATCCTATTGGCTGATCCAATCAGCCAATAGGATTGAGCTCGCATTCTATTAGCTATTCCAATCAGCCAATAGAATGCAAGCTCAATCCTATTGGCCGGATGTCTTGGAAGATGGACCCATTCCGTGCCGGATGGATAAAGATAGAAGATGCCGTCTGGATGAAGACTTCTGCCGGCTTCAATGAGGACTTCTGCCCGCTTCAATGAGGACTTCTGCCTGCTTGGATGAAGACTTCTGCTGCCTGGATGAGGATGGATGTCCGGTCTTCAAAGTGGATCATCGGAAAGTTAGTGTTAGTTTTTTGGGTGGGTTTTATTTTTAGAGTAGGGTTTGGGGCAATTTAAAAGACCTAAATGCCCTTTTAAGGGCAATGCCCATCCAAATGCCCTTTTCAGGGCAATGGTTAGTTTAGGTTTATTTAGATATGTTTTTATTTGGGGGTTTGGTTGTGTGGGTGGTGGGTTTTACTGTTGGGGGGTGTTTGTATTTTTTTTTTACAGGTAAAAGAGCTGATTTCTTTGGGGCAATTTATCAAAAGATTTGGAACAAAAGAGCGAAAAATATAATTTTTTGTGTTATTTGAACTTATTTTCTCAGTGGGTACCTTGTCTAGAATATATATTGATTAATGGGTCACCTTCAGGAGTAGTGCTTAAGAATTAAAGTAAATTAGTACTAAAAAGGCATAAACCACAAGTTGGTGGGTTATGTCCAAAAAGTATGCTTTTCTGCACTTAAAGGGACAGTAAACGTAAAAAATAATGTTATATAATTCTGCACATAGTGCAGAATTATAAAACATTATATTAGCCTTATCGTTATAAAAGCTTATTTGCCCTTTGAATTTTTGAAAAATATGACAGGTTTTCAGACCCGCTCTCTGCTGAGCGGGTCTGTTTTTTTTACACAGTGCATCGGGCCAGCTGTATAGTCACAGCCCGGCCCGACCGCGCCATTAGACACAGTGCAGCTCGCTCCTGCTCTGTCTGACAGCAGGAGCGAGCTGCACTGTGTCTAATGGCGCGGTCGGGCCGGGTTGTGACTATATAGCTGGCCCGATGCACTGTGTAAAAAAAACAGACCCGCTCAGCAGAGAGCAGAGAGCGGGTCTGAAAACCTGTCATATTTTTCAAAAATTCAAAGGGCAAATAAGCTTTTATAACGATAAGGCTAATATAATGTTATATAATTCTGCACTATGTGCAGAATTATATAACATTACTTTTTACGTTTACTGACACTTTAATGTTTATACAGGTTTCAATAACGTTATTAGCAAAAGGAATAATAAAATAACTTTTAATAGTTTTAAATAAAAAGACAGCATTTAAGTAATGATGATCTGCTGCCCTCTCGAAGGGTTAAAAACACTTCTCCTTTAGATAGATATAAATTATAACTTATACGTTAGGTGGTTATCCAAAAATAAGATCTGTAAGATTATATTATATTGCCTTATATTTAATATTTGTATTTTCAATTTATTGTATCATAGCCTTATGTATGGCTTGCTTGAAGAATACAAGATTATTGGAAGTGTAAATTGGATTGCAGGGTTAAATCACCCAAAATGTGTCTTACAGTCACTATTTTATTTGTTGTGTTACTTTGCACTGATATAGTGGTAACAGAAAATTAGGGTTTGACTAATAAAGAAATTGAGCTATTTGATTACTAGAAAAGTGTTGGTAAAATCATGTTTTTGCACTCTCTATATGGTATTGTTGTCTTCCAACTGTCTCTTACTATCCATTGCGATCTTAGGCAGCTTGTATTTAGAGAACCTTTCACTGTATAATATCATATAAGTGCTAATATAGTGAAAATCAACTCTGTAGTTCAAGTGAAATAACTTTTTCTAGTTTTGCGACTTTGTGTGTTATCAGGAACAGTCACGTAAACGATACTTAGTTTAATTTACTTAGATCTGTATGGTTTGCTTGTGAAGATACAGATATAATAATTTTTGGCATACATGCTAATATTCTGAATAAGTTGCTATTTCTGTGTACTCGCAACAAAAGTAGCACTCTAAGTTGCTAGCTATATCGTTTGTTGAAAGATAAGATTTGTTATTATATCTGGAGCACCTCTATATTGGAGCCAAAGTATTAAGGTATGCAAATCCTATCTGAATTATAATAGCTTACGCTAGCTGTTACCTTAGTGAGAAAGTTTGAGTAAACTTGTATTACTGTAACATTGTTATATTAGCACAGACATTAAATATATTAATTTCTTTGTGGTTTCTATTGCTTTAGCTGTTTAGGTCGACATCCACAACAAATATGCCTCTGTTATGAATATACTATAGTCTTGTTTTTAACCACCATGATATATTTTTTAAGTTAAGTATTTTTTAACAACATAAAGGAGAGCTAGTTAAAAATATAGGAACCCCTGACGCGGCATTTCACATACGCTTCCTCAGAGGGGATTACACGAGGCGGCAAAAGATCATTCTTTTATTGGTTTAATGCTCACGCCTTTTTCACTTTGGATTGGATAGGGGGATCCTAGTGTCATTGGTTAAAAAAGGTGTCAATCTGACGGCTACTGTTTTCTCGTATAGAACATCAATATTTGTATTTTAGTGTTCATTATACAGCTTTTTATGAGATGATTCTACTTATGCTTAGGGTTAGGGTTACGTTAGGGTTAGGTTTAGGGGTTAATATATTTATGAAGTGTTAGTTATGTGGGAGGCCAGAGGTTTAGGGGTTAATAACTTTAGTATAGTAGCGTCGACATTGGGGGCGGCAGATTAGGGGCTAATAAATGTAGGTAGGTGGTGGCGATGTTCGGGCCAGCAGATTAGGGGTTAATAACTGTAATGTAGGTGGCAGCGATGTTAAGGACAGCAGATTAGGGGTTAATAAGTGTAGTTAGGTAGCGGCTATGTTAGTGGCAGCAGATTAGGGGTTAATAACTAATGTAGGTGGCGGCGATGTTAAGGGCAGCATTTTAGGGGTTAATAAGTGTATTTAGGTGGCGGCGATGTTAGGTGCAGCAGATTAAGGGTTAATAATATTATGTAGGTTGCGGCAGATTAGGGGTGTTTAGACGTCAGGGGCGAAACTACAGGGGGTACAGAGGTCGCAATTGCGACTGGGCCCCCAAGGGTGGGGACCCAGCTTAAAAAAAATAAATAATAATAAAATAACAATAAAAAATGTTGACCTTCCACTGCCTGCACTGATATGATGTGAGTGTGACATAATGCTTCACTAGTGTCTCTGACTACAGGGGTTAGTGTTTCTGTTTTACCCATTGGTGTTTATGTGTGTGTGTATGTATGTATGTATGTATGTATGTGACTGTGTGTATGTTTTTGGAACCAGCAAATTACAGACCTTGTTACTACAGCATGGGGGTACGGGGGGGTAAACAGTGTCAGTCTATACAGTACCACTATATACAGTACGGGGGGGCTGGACCATGTCACAGACTACTGTGGTCACTTTATAAAGTACTGGAGCGGGTAGGGTCAGGCCAGCCATCTCACCGGCAGATTACAGACTGTGTCACTGACTCACTATATACAGTACTGGTGGGTTAAACAGTGTCACTATATACAGTAATAGGGGGTCAGACCATATCACAGACTGTGGGCACAGGGTACCTCCTTTTGCAGACGTAATCTGATTCACATTTTTTTTCTGTGTTAAATGTAAAAAAAAAAAAAAGATGTGTATCAAATTCACTTTTTTTTGGGTGGGGGGCCTTCTTAGATTCTTGCATCTGGGCCCTGTGGTTTCTAGTTATGCGTCTGTTAGACGTGGTTTTTATGTTAGAGTGTTAGGTTTAAACATAACTTTTTCTTTCCCCATAGACATTAATTGGGGCTGCGTTATGGAGCTTTTGTTTCCACGATCGCAGGTGTTAGGCTTTTTTTTAGCCGACTCTCCCCATTTATGTCTATGGGGAAATCATGCACGAGCACATCAAAACACTGCTTGTATTTGGGTGCGGTATGGAGCTCAACGCCACCATATCGCCTGCACAAGCTGGGTTTTTCAAAACCTGTAATAGCAGCGCTATAGGGAGGTGAAATACCGCCACTTTTGTGGTGGTCGTTAATTTCCCAATAGCGCTGAAAACTCGTAATCTAGCTGTAATTTTTTATAAGCTTTTATATTAGAATTTTAGATTGGTATCTGTGCATATTCTTCTTTATAGTAGTGTTTATTACATGCAGTTATATGAAAACTGGTGTATACTGGCTCTTCAAGTAGATGAAAACATGAAAAAAATATATATATTATAAAATATATTTATGCAATATTTTATAAAAATATATATATTATAAAATATATTTATGCAATATTCATATTTAATAAAGTATTATAGTGTGAATTTACTGTAAATATTTCAAATTCCAATATTCTGTATTCACATTAAATAGATATTCCTATATATCTATATCTGTATATATCTTTACATATATATATATATATATATATATATATATATATATATATATATATATATATAAATATATATATATGTAGGTGTAGATGTATATTGTACCAAAATACCATCAGATATATGTAGAAACGTATTTATACACAATTGCCATCTGATAGGAGCCTAATCCCATTAGGAGAACAATACCCCCCCCCCTCCAGACAGTCTGTCACCTTTATAGAGGCCATAGGAACCATGAGATCCTCACAATGTCTAGGTCGTAGTTTCGGGGTGATCCAGAGGGATCGTCAGCTATTCCATGGTACCAGTGGAGAGCTCCGGGCCCCTAGATGTCACAGTTCAAAAAGTGACATGATCTGTGGGGACTGGAGTGGGGGCTTGGCAAAGGAACTCAGGAACAGTCCAAGTGGGGGGGGGGGAATCAGAAACCCCAGGTTCCCGAGTGAGCTTCCTCTTGGTAATCACCCCAGCCTATGCCCCGCTGAGTGTATTATAAGTCCCCAAAAGAGCGCAGTCCTGGAGCAATGGGCTTCCGGAGCGACCTAGGTTAAAGTTATGCGGGGTATCTCTGGGGCTCCCAGCTGGCGAATAGTTCCATAAGATCCTGACTGGGGCCCGGTAAGGCAGAAAGTGGTAAAGTGGGTTAGAGATCAGCTCTTTCAGGGCAAAGTTCAATGACTACAACAATCAAAGGGCACTGGTAGGAAACATATTAATCCAACTGGGGAAGGGTTTGTCCTTGCAGCCTGGTATCCATAACCAGCATAACCCCGAATGGCATGGCAAAGGGGAAGAAGGGGAACCTGTGGCATATCCGGCCCAGCGTTAGACTACCGGATCACCCCTCTAGGCTGGTATATGCCGCTGGTCCGTGACAAAGCCAAGAAAGGCTACTACTTGGGTCTTGGTCTTGGGGTTCGGCCAGTTATCGACTGCCTCAATCTTGGCCGGCTCCAGCCTCTGCTTCCCACATCCCACTCGGTGTCCAAGGTACTGGACCTCCGACATCCCTACCTTACACTTGTCTGGCTTCAGACCTGCAGCCCTGATGCAGTCCAATACGATACCTAGGTGAACCAAGTGTTCCTCCCAGGTATCGCTGAAGATTGCATTGTCATCCAGGTATGCACAGGCATACTCCTGGAGGCTATCAAGGAGTCAATCTACCATCCTCTGGAACGTTGCGGGAGCATTCTTCATCCGAACAGCATGATGAATGCCAATTTTGGAATAGATTCCGGGTCCAGAGGAATCTGACAGTAACCCTTGCAGAGATCTAACGTTGTCAGGAAGTTACCCCGGGCGATGCGGTCTAATAGGTCATCCATCTGGGACATAGGATAGGCATCTGTCGTTGTCTAGTTATTAAGCCTATAGTAGTCTACGCAGAAGCAATATTCTGTATGCACTGCGGGGGATGCCCAGGGACTATTGGACTGCTCGATAACCCCTGTATCAAGCAACTCCCTAATCTCACTGCGCATGCCTTCCCTAACTGGCTTGGAGACCCGGTATGCCAGCTGCCATAAGGGCGCCTGTCCTAGTGGCTCCAACTGGTGCACCGCTACCGTGGTGTACCCAGGATTCATGGAGAACATGTCTTGTCGGTTCTCTAGCACTTGTCTGACTTGCTCCTGCTGCACGGTCCCTATCCACTTATCTATTTTTATGTCCTTTATGCCTGTCTGCACCCTATTCCGTTGGGTAGCTCTGGCATGGGGAGATTCTCCAAGTCCTCCATGGCTCGAGCACATATGGCGACTACCTCCTCTGGCCTCTCCTGGTATGCCTTCAGCATGTTCACATGAAAGGTATGGCGAACTCGTTCATCTGAACATTTGGCTACCAGGTAGGTAGTATCACAAAGCTGTTCTACTACTCGGTAGGGCCCCTGGCAAGCGGCCTGCAGCTTATCTTTCTTGGTAGGCTTTAGGGCAAGAACCTTCTGCCCTACTTCCAGGGTGCAATTGCAAGCGTTACGATCATACCACCGCTTCTGCTTACCCTAGGCGATCTGAAGGTTCTCCTGTACAGTGTCGGTGTGTTCATTCAGTCGGTCTCTGAAATCTACGACATAGCTTACGATTGAAGGTCCCTCCTCCCCAACTGACCCTTCCCAGTTTACTCTAAGTAGATCTAGGCGCCCCCTCACCCTCCGGCAATATACCAATTAGAAGGGAGAGAATCCAGTAGATTCCTGCGGCACCTCCCGGTAAGCGTACAGGAGGTGCAGCAAGTACCTCTCCGAGTCCTTGCAAGAGGCAGCGAACGTACAAAGCAGCTGCTTCAGTGTCCCATTAAACCTCTTGCATAACCTGTTAGTCTGGGGATGGTATGGGGAGTTCTGTAGCGGTTTTATCCTGCAAAGCCTCCATAGTTGCTGGGTGAGCTCAGCAGTAAACTTTAGTCCCTTGTTTCCAGATAATTTCCCAGGGGAAACCCACTCTGGCAAAGATCCGGAGCAGAGCATCGGCTACTGTCTCTGCCTGGATGTTGGCTAGGGGGATTGCCTCCAGGTACCGGGTAGCTTAATCCACTACCATCAGCATATATCTCTTTCCCGAGGGACTGGGACGGGGCAACTGTCCTACTATATCAACTGCTATCCGGCTGAAAAGTTTGTCAATGATAGGGAGGGGATGAAGGGAAGCTTTGGAGTGGTCACCTTTCTTTCCCACTCTCTGAAAAGTGTCACAAGTGCGGCAGTACTGCCTAACGTCCCCCATAATCCCTGGCCAGAAGAAAGTCTGGGGGAGTCGGAGTGTCATGTTCTTGGGATAGGATTGTATGTACACCTTTAATTCCTTCTCTATAAACTCCCATCATTCCCTGCACACCTTGCCAATTAATGTTGATCTGTGCAGCATAGCTGCACGACAGTATTCCTGCTCTCACAGAAATCGGCTACTAGCCTAATTTTATGATTGGATATAATTGTATTTAGGGATGCACTGAAATGAAAATTCTGGACCGAAACAGATACCAAAAAATTCAGGATGCCCCTAGCCGAAAACTGAAACGAAACCGAAAATGACTTTTTTTCTTTTTTAACTGCAGTATGTATGTAGCTGAGAGAGCTTGTAGGCGGGAAAGCTCCAACAAATGGGTGTGATCTGTAGTGAACCTGGTAGAGCTCTACAAGGGTGAGCGTGGTTATAGCCAGACAATAATACGAGGTGGACATGTTGTGTTTTGTTTTTGGGTGTAGTTATCCGTGCGATGGGCGTGGCTGCACCTGATCGTCTTTCATCGTATCTCTGCCTAGTTCCAGGTTCGGGTCTCACACTGACCCGTCAGATTATGCATATATAATGTGCATGCATATTTGCCTCAGGCGATTAGAATGTCTACGCACATGAGGCTGATGTATGAGCACTGTATATAAGGCTTATACATATTCACTGTGTGTGCTTAGAGTCTGATAATATCAATTGTTTATAAACATGTTACTTATCCTCCTTTGAATACTGTATTTAGAACTTTGGTTTCCTTCTAAAAAAAAAGGGGGGCATTGCTGGTTTCAAATATCATCATGTCATGGTACTTATGTGTGTGCTCTGTGTACCATGCCAGTGCTGTGTTGCTCACCTTATGCTAAGGATAGACATGTAACTCAATAGAACAGGGGAGGGCTGTACATTTTTAGCCATTTTGGTACAATTTGGGCTGAAATTGGGATTGAACATTTTCGGCGGCCCAAATTTTGGTGCATTGCTAGAATTATTCTTTATTTTGTTCTGTGTAACAGAATCAGATTTAACATTTTTGTTTTTTTTACCAATTATCGAAATAAAGTATAGTCCTAGAAAACTATTATTATATGCAAAACAGTAAGTCAAGTAATGAACTCAAACAGCAGATCTAGGCTGGCATCAAATTTGAAATATGCTACACAATAATTTTACTGAAAATGAAAAGCAAAAACCGAAAACCGAAATAACAAAAAATGCCATTTTTGGCCGAAACGTTTCTACGGCCGAAATTTCGGTGCATCCCTAATTGTATTCCTACTCCAAAACTTACAAGGAAGATCTGGGTAGACTTTTCACATCTTGTCTACAGGAATTAAATCAAATCTATTTGGTTTGGCACGGAACCTGTTCTGAATTCCAGCTCACCGTTCTCACAGAGAGTTCAAGCTTATGTATGAGAACTGCATCAGATTCAGACAGCTTTCTGTTCACTGCAGTTTATTCACACAAATCACAATTCACCTACATCTACGTAAACTCTCCTGGACTGAAGGATTACAATTGCATCAGATCATTCTTACGTGCCCGCCTCATGGGGTAATCATAACACTGCCTGATCGTCACACTTCTAATTACTGAATACGTAAGACTAAAGGATTACAGCTGAAAACGTAAGCGCTCATAGCGCTATACTTATTACCCTGACGGATACAATAAAGAAACTGTAAAGATTTGATTCCTACTTACGTACTTACTTAATTCCGCAATTATCCCAAGAACCGTCCCGGGTAACTCCGCCTAGCTTACTACTAACCTCTGACGTAGTCACACATCACTTCCAAAAGAAGCAAGGACCGGAACGCCCTCCTCAACGTCAGAACCTGCTGTTCCACTGAGTCTGAAGCAGGCTATCTGTGCTATTACATAACTAGGACTCTTACTGAAGTTGACATAGAAATTTCTCTAAACAGCTAAGCCATCTCAGTGGTAGTTCTTGAGAACACTCTTATATGTATTAAAAGCAGTAAACATAATTACAGTAATCGATTCCAACAAACCACGGAAGAGCTCATTCACTTTTCTCTCTGTTACAGAGTGCATCAATTGCTCCCTCCTGTAACAAAATAACAAGTACAACTCAGCACTAGTTTCTAAACACAAATGTTACAACTTCAACCGTAACTTGTTAACAGTTATCTGCAGTTGAGATCCCCCACTACACACTTGATAGGAACATAGCTAAAGTCTCCTAACAAATTAATTGGCCTGGAAAGAAATGGATCCAGCAGATTTACCCAATGTAGTATATAACCTCTCACAGCAAGTTGATCAGCTGTCACAAGGCCTCAGAGAGCTACAAGTACAAAATGACAGTCTCAGAGCTATTATTAGAGACAACACTCCAGAACCACAAGTCAGTCTTCCCGACAACTTCTCTGGTGATAGAGCACACTTCAGACAATTCAAGAATGCTTGCTATCTTCTCTTCCATATGAGACCTAAAACCTATAATACAGAAAGAATAAAAGTGCTCACAGTAATCTCCTTTTTAAGAGGAGAACCCAGGGTGTGGACCGATTCCTTTTTTGAGAACAAAGATCCTATACTAGGCTCACTCACAGACTTTTTCACTGAAATGAGTACTCTTTATGAGGATACATAGAAGCAGCTCTCAGCTGAAGCTAAAATGAGGTAATTGAAGCAAGGCAGACACCTAGTAGAGGAGTATATATATATTCAAATTGTATATAAAGGATTCCGAGTGGAGTGACATTGCTCTATGCAACCAATATAGACTTGGCCTAAATGACTCCCTCAAGGACGAACTAGCACACAATCTGATTGGCTGATTGCATCAGCCAATCATATTTTTTTCTACCTTAATTCCGATTGGCTGATAGAATTCTATCAGCCAATCGGAATTGAAGGGACACCATCTTGGATGACGTCCCTTAAAGGAACCTTCATTTGTCGTTAGTCAGTCGGTTGAAGAGGATGGCTCTGCGTCGGCTCCTTTGAAGATAGCTCCGCTCCGCTCTGGATGGATGAAGATTGAAGACGCCCCCTGGATGAACACTTCTACCGGATGGAGGACCTCTTCTTGTCCCGCTTGGATGAAGACTTCTACCAGATGAAGGACCTCCTCTGCGCACCTTGGATGAAGAATTCGGCTCGGCTGAGTGAAGACGACTCAAGGTAGGATGATCTTCAGGGGGTTAGTGTTAGGTTTTTTTAAGGGGGGTTTGGGTGGGTTAGAGTAGGGGTATGTGGGTGGTGGGTTATAATGTTGGGGGGTATTGTATTTTCTTTTACAGGTAAAAGAGCTGATTACTTTGGGGCAATGCCCCACAAAAAGCCCTTTTAAGGGCTGGTAAAAGAGCTGATTACTTTTGTATTTTAGAATAGGGTAGGGAATTTTTTATTTTGGGGGGCTTTTTTATTTCATTAGGGGGTTTAGATTAGGTGTGATTAGTTTAAACTACTTGTAATTCTTTTTTATTTTTTGTAATTTAGTGTTTGTTTTTTGTATTATAGTATAGTGTATTTTATTGTATTTTATTTTAGGTAATTTTAGTTAATTTATTTAATTAATTTAATGATAGTGTAGTGTTAGGTGTATTTGTAACTTAGGTTAGGATTTATTTTACAGGTAATTTTGTATTTATTTTAACTAGGTAGCTATTAAATAGTTATTAACTATTTAATAGCTATTGTACCTAGTTAAAATAAATACAAAGTTGCCTGTAAAATAAATATAAATCCTAAAATAGCTACAATGTAATTATTAATTATATTGTAGCTATATTAGGGTTTATTTGATAGGTAAGTATTTAGTTTTAAATAGGATTAATTTATTTAATTATAGGAATATTATTTAGTTTAATTTAAATTATATTTATGTTAGGGGGGTGTTAGGGTTAGACTTAGGTTTAGGGGTTAATAACTTTATTATAGTAGCGGCGACGGTGCGGGCGGGAGATTAGGGGTTAATAATTGTAGGTAGGTGGCGGCGATGTTAGGGAGGGCAGTTTAGGGGTTAATACTATTCTAGTGTTTGTGAGGCGGGAGTGCGGCGGTTTAGGGGTTAATACATTTATTATAGTGGCGGCGAGGTCCGGTTGGCAGATTAGGGGTTAATAAGTGTAGGTAAGTTAGCGGCAATGTTGGGGGGGCAGATTAGGGGTTAATAAATATAATATAGGGGTCGGCGGTGTTAGGGGCAGCAGATTAGGGGTTCATAGGGATAATATAGGTGGCGGCGGTGTCCGGATCGGAAGATTAGGGGTTAATAATATATTGCAAGGGTCAGAGATAGCGGGGGGCGGCAGATTAGGGGTTAATAAGTGTAAGGTTAGGGGTGTTTAGACTCGGGGTTCATATTAGGGTGTTAGGTGTAGACTTAGAGAGTGTTTCCCCGTAGGAAACAATGGGGCTGCGTTAGGAGCTGAACGCTGCTTTTTTGCAGGTGTTAGTTTTTTTTTCAGCCCAAAATGCCCCATTGTTTCCTATGAGCACGTTTTCCCAGCTTACCGCTACCGTAAGCAACGCTGGTATTGAGGGTTGAAGTGGAGCTAAATTAGGCTCAACGCACCCTTTTTTGAGCCTAACACAGCCCCTCAGACAACTCTAAATACCAGCGTTGTTGGAAGGGTGCGTTGGGAAAAAAAAGCAGCGGCTACACTGCTTTTTACCGACAAAACTCTAAATCTAGCGGAAAGTAATTAATGCAGCTTATTGTGCTTTACCTCTTTCCCTACAGTGGGACCGACAAATACTCAAGACTGAAGCGATCATCAATTCAGGAGCATATTCTAATTTCATTGATGCCGTGATTGTAAAAATAAATAAAATCCCTTTGGTGTTAAAACCTATACCGGTGTCAGTCAGAGTCATTGACAGATCTTATGTCAACACTGGTCCTATAACACACCAAACCGTACCTATTAAGGTCACAACATGCTCTGGGCATATTGAATTTATTTCATTTGATGTCATACCCTCACCTTTGTTTTCTGTCATTTTAGGATTACTCTGGCTTCAGCTTCACCAACCCACCATCCACTGGGAAAACTTTCAGAAAGATTCATCCTATTGTGAAAACACTTGTCATCCCCATCAAAAAGTTCTACAGGTAACTGAATTTGCTCTACCAGTTGAATATCTGGACTTCGAAGATGTATTTAGTAAGAAGGAAGCAGAGACTCTACCTCCGCATCGCATTTATGATTGCCCGATAAAATTATTACCTGGATCAACCATCCCATATGGCCACATCTACCCTCTCTCACAACCGGAACTAGAACACTTGAAGATTTACATTGATGATAATGTAAAGAAAGGGTTCATCAGACCTTCTACTTCTCCAGCAGGTGCTGGCATTTTCTTTGTCAAGAATAAGGACAATTCACTCCGACTAATCATCGATTACCAGGAACTGAATAAAAGAACAGTTAAAAACAGGTATCCTCTGCCCCTGATTCCCGAGTTGGTTGAACGTCTTAGTCATGCAAAAATGTACACAAAACTTGATCTGAGGGGGGCATACAATTTGATCAGGATCAGATAGGGGGACGAATGGCTCACGGCCTTCAGAACTCGCTATGGCCTATACAAGTATACCGTGATGCCATTTGGACTTTGCAATGCCCCTGCCACGTTCCAGTATCTAATCAATGACATCTTTAGAGATTTACTGGATGTGTGCATGGTGGTCTACCTAGATGACATCTTTATTTATTCTATCAACATCATGGACCATAGAAAACATGTCCACTGGGTTTTGGGTTGACTTAGAACCCACCAGCTTTTAGCCAAACCCGAAAAATGCCTCTTTCATGCCACAGAGATATCCTTTCTCGGATACCATATCTCCTCAACTGGAATCAAGATGGAAGACAATAAAGTCAAAGCTATACAGAAATGGCCTATTCCAAAAAACAAGAAAGATGTGCAGCGTTTTCTGGGTTTCGCCAACTTCTACCGCAAATTCATCAAAGGTTTCTCCAACATTGTTAAACCACTTACCTCGCTTACGAAAAAAAACTTACCCTTCTCTTGGGAAACCCCGGCACAGGTAGCCTTTGATTATCTAAAGAAAGCCTTCACATCTGCTCCTATACTTCGGTTTCAACCCAGAACACCAGTATATCCTCGAGGTCGATGCCTCCGATTATGAGATTGGAGCCATACTTTCCCAACGCATATCTCCCGCAGAACCCATATGCCCAGTAGCCTTCTTCTCAAGACTGATGACTACAGCCGAAATGAACTACCCCATTGGGGAAAAAGAACTTCTCATTCGAGCATTGGCGCCATTTACTAGAAGGCACTAAAATACCCATATTAGTATATACCGATCATTAGAACCTGGAATATCTCCAATCAAGTAAGACCCTCTCAGCTCGGCAACTACGCTGGAGTTTATATTTCTCCAACATTGGTGTGTCCGGTCCACGGCGTCATCCATTACTTGTGGGAAATATTCTCCCCCACAGGGAAAGGCAAGGAGAGCACACAGCAAGAGCTGTCCATATAGCTCCCCATCTGGCTCCGCCCCCCAGTCATTCTCCTTGCCGCTCTGAACAAGTAGCATCTCCACGGGGATGGCGAGGAGTTTGTGGTGTTAGTTGTAGTTTTTTATTTCTTCTATCAAGAGTTTGTTATTTTAAAATAGTGCTGGCTTGTACTATTTACTCTACAACAGAAAAGTGATGAAGATTTCTGTTTAAGAGGGCTATGATTTTAGCACAAGTAACTAAAATCCATTACTGTTACCACGCAGGACTGTTGAAACTAGAGAACTTCAGTTGGGGGTAACAGCTTGCAGACTCATATGCTTCAGGTATGACTAGTCTCCTTCTAACAACACAGGCTAATGCTAGATGACAGTCATTTTTCCCCTCAGGGAAAACGGTAAGCCATTTTTCTTTCACCTCAGCAAAAAAGATAACAGGCTTCCCCTTTTTGAATTTTATGCTGGTAGACACTGTTAGGGGCCAAATCGATTGGTTTTTATTGCAATATCATGGCATATGAAATGTTTTATGAGCTCATATACACTTGGGGATGTTTTTTATTGATCTTGCTTGTTTTAGACACCTAAATCTAGTCAGGAAGGCCCCTTCACTCTAGAGTACTGAGGGAGGAGGCCTCATTTTGGCACCTCAGCTGCGCAGTTGATTTTCAAGGCAGTGCATGCAGTCTCATGTGAGAGGGTCCTGTGGCTCAGAAAGTGACTCCAGAAGGCTTATTTCTGTGGATGGTTGACCCCTAAGGAAGGTAAAAGCTACAGCAATGCTGTAGCAGGGATTGTGGTGTATAAAAACGGTTAAATCCAACAATTTGCTCCGGTTTGCTGTGCAATACTTTATAAGCATTAAGACACTGGGGTCCAAATTTCATAAAAATCGGATATTGCCTTCATAGTTTTTTGAACATTCAGAAATAAAGTGTGTCATTTTATTATTTAAAGAGACAGTAACGTTTTTGTTTAAAATCGTTTTTATTGCATTGTTTGCCTGCCTAAATCTGTTTAACATGTCTGGGCCATCAGATAACCTATGTTCTGTGTGTGTAGAGACAAATGTGGTTCCCCCTTCGAGTGTTTGTGATGATTGTGCCATAGCGTCCAAACAAAATAAGGACAGCTCTGTTACATTTCATAATGTTGCCCAAGATGATTTATCTAATGAAGGTAGTGGGGATAGTTCTACATCCTCTCCTTCTGTGTCTACACCAGCTTTGCCCGCGCAGGCGACACCTAGCGCGCCAGTGCTTATTTCTATGCAACAATTGACAGCAGTAGTGGATAATTCTATAGCAAATCTTTTATCCAAACTGCCAGCATTTCAGAGAAAGCGTGATTGTTCAGTTTTAAATACAGATAAAAAGGATGAACAATCAGACGCTGACGATGCCTTATCTATTTTACCCTCACATCAATCAGAATTGGCTGTGAGGGAAGGGCTGTCTGAGGGTGAAATTTCAGACTCAGGAAAAATTTCTCAACAGGCAGAACCTGATATAGTAGCATTTAAGTTTAAGCTAGAACATCTCCGCGCTTTGCTTAAGGAGGTATTAGCTACTCTGGATGACTGTGATTCTATGGTAGTACCAGAGAAGTTGTGCAAATTGGACAAATTTTTAGAGGTCCCAGTGCACGACGATGCTTTCCTATACCCAAGAGGGTAGCGAGCATAGTGGATAAGGAGTGGGAGAAGCCAGGTGTACCCTTTGCCCCACCTCCTATATTTAAGAAAATGTTTCCCATAATAGACCCTAGAAGGGACGCATGGCAGACGGTCCCGAAGGTTGAGGGAGCTGTTTCAACACTAGCGAAGCGCACAACTATTCCTATAGAGGACAGCTGCGCTTTCAAAGATCCTATGGATAAAAAATTGGAAGGATTGCTTAAAAAGATTTTTGTTCAGCAAGGGTTCATCCTTCAACCAGCTACGTGTGTTATTACTGTCACTTCAGCGGCGTCCTTTTGGTTCGAGGAACTAGAAAGGTCGCTCCAGAAAGAGACTTCCTATGAAGAAGTCATGGACAGAATTCACGCATTAAAGTTAGCTAATTCCTTTATATTGGATGCCGCTTTTCAAATAACGAAATTGGCGGCGAAAAACTCAGGTTTTGCTATAGTAGCGCGGAGGGCGCTTTGGCTAAAATCCTGGTCGGCAGATGTGTCGTCCAAGACTAAGTTACTTAATATTCCTTTCAAGGGTAAGACCCTTTTTGGGCCGGAATTGAAGGAAATTATTTCAGACATCACTGGGGGTAAGGGCCATGCCCTCCCACAGGATAGGCCTTTTAAGGCTAAGAACAAGTCTAATTTTCGTTCCTTTTGCAATTCCAGGAACGGACCGGCTAATAACTCCACTGCCGCTAGACAAGAAGGTAACGCGGCCCAGCCCAAACCCGCTTGGAAGCCCATGCAAAGCTGGAATAAGGGTAAACAGACCAAGAAACCTGCTGCTGCTACCAAGACAGCATGAAGGGGTAGCCCCCGATCCGGGACCGGATCTGGTAGGGGGCAGACTATCTCTCTTCGCTCAGGCTTGGGCAAGAGATGTTCCGGATCCCTGGGCACTAGAGATAGTCTCCAAGGGATACCTACTAGACTTCAAGGGACTTCCTCCAAAGGGAAGATTCCACCTGCCTCGCTTATCTTCAGACCAGATAAAGAAACAGGCATTCTTACATTGTGTAAGAGACCTATCAAAGATGGGAGTGATAAACCCAGTCCCCTCCGGGGAACAAGGTCTAGGTTTTTACTCAAACCTGTTTGTGGTTCCCAAAAACGAGGGAACTTTCAGGCCAATTCTGGATTTAAAGATATTAAACAAGTTCCTCAGAGTTCCATCCTTCAAAATGGAAACCATTCGGACAATCTTGCCGACAATCCAGCAGGGTCAATATTTGACTACCGTGGATCTAAAGGATGCATATCTGCATATCCCAATCCACAAAACTCATCATCAGTTCCTGAGGTTCGCTTTTCTGGACAAACATTACCAGTTTGTGGCTCTTCCATTCGGTTTAGCCACCGCTCCCAGAATTTTCACAAAGGTGCTAGGGTCCCTTCTAGCGGTCCTAAGGCCGAGGGGCATCGCTGTAGCACCTTATCTAGACGACATCCTAATCCAAGCGTCGTCTCTTTCCAAAGCAAGGGCCCACACGGACATTGTGTTGGCTTTTCTCAGATCTCACGGGTGGAAGGTGAACATAGAAAAGAGTTCACTGTCACCGTCCACAAGGGTTCCTTTTCTGGGAACAATAATAGATTCTGTGGAAATGAAGATCTTCCTGACAGAAGTCAGAAAGTTAAAGCTTCTAAACGCTTGTCGAGTTCTTCATTCTATTCCTCAACCCTCCATAGCTCAGTGCATGGAAGTAATAGGACTAATGGTCGCAGCAATGGACGTGGTTCCTTTTGCTCAAATTCATCTAAGACCATTACAGCTGTGCATGCTCAATCAGTGGAATTGGGACTATACAGACTTGTCTCCCCAAATTCAAGTAGACCAGGTAACCAGGGACTCACTTCTCTGGTGGTTGACCCAGGATCACCTGTCTCAGGGAATGAGTTTCCGCAGACCGGAGTGGGTCATTGTCACGACCAACGCCAGCCTCTTGGGTTGGGGCGCGGTCTGGGACTCTCTGAAAGCTCAGGGTCTATGGTCTTGAGAAGAGTCTCTTCTCCCGATAAACATTTTGGAACTAAGAGCAATATTCAATGCGCTCCTGGCTTGGCCTCAACTAGCGGAAGCCAGGTTCATAAGGTTTCAGTCGGACAACATAACGACTGTTGCGTACATCAATCATCAGGGGGGAACAAAGAGTTCCTTGGCGATGAGCGAGGTGTCCAAGATCATCAAATGGCGGAGGATCACTCCTGCCATCTATCTGCAATTCACATCCCAGGAGTAGACAACTGGGAGGCGGACTATTTGAGTCGTCAGACTTTCCATCCGGGGGAGTGGGAACTCCACCCGGAGGTCTTTGCCCAGTTAACCCAATTATGGGGCATTCCAGACATGGATCTGATGGCGTCCCGTCAGAACTTCAAGATTCCTTGTTACGGGTCTAGATCCAGGGATCCCAAGGCGACTCTAGTGGATGCATTAGTGGCGCCTTGGTCGTTCAACCTAGCGTATGTGTTTCCACCGTTTCCTCTCCTTCCCAGGCTCATAGCCAGGATCAAACAGGAGAAGGCCTCTGTGATTCTGATAGCTCCTGCGTGGCCACGCAGGACTTGGTATGCAGACCTGGTGAATATGTCATCGGCTCCACCATGGAAGCTACCTTTGAGACAGGATCTTCTAGTACAAGGTCCATTCGAACATCCAAATCTAGTTTCTCTGCAGCTGACTGCTTGGAAATTGAACGCTTGATTTTATCCAAGCGCGGGTTTTCAAATTCTGTGATAGTTACTCTGGTCCAAGCCAGAAAACCTGTGACTAGAAAGATTTACCATAAAATATGGAAAAAATATATCTGTTGGTGTGAATCCAAGGGATTCTCCTGGAGTAAGATTAAAATTCCAAAGATTCTCTCCTTTCTCCAAGAAGGTTTGGATAAAGGGTTGTCAGCGAGTTCTCTAAAGGGACAGATTTCTGCTTTATTTGTCTTGTTACACAAACGACTGGCAGCTGTGCCAGATGTACAAGCTTTTGTTCAGGCTTTGGTCAGAATCAAGCCTGTTTACAGACCCATGACTCCTCCTTGGAGTCTAAATTTAGTTCTTTCAGTTCTTCAAGGGGTTCCGTTTGAACCTTTACATTCCATAGATATTAAGTTACTATCTTGGAAAGTTCTATTTTTGGTTGCTATTTCTTCTGCTAGAAGAGTTTCTGAATTATCTGCTTTGCAGTGTAATCCACCCTATCTGGTTTTCCATTCAGATAAGGTTGTTTTGCGTACTAAGCCTGGTTTTCTTCCAAAAGTTGTTTCCAACAAGAATATTAACCAGGAAATAGTTGTTCCTTCTCTGTGTCCGAATCCAGTTTCAAAGAAGGAACGTTTGTTACACAATTTAGATGTAGTTCGTGCTTTAAAGTTCTATTTAGGAGCAACAAAAGATTTTAGACAAACCTCATCTTTGTTTGTCGTTTACTCTGGTAAGAGGAGAGGTCAAAAAGCTACTGCTACCTCTCTTTCTTTCTGGCTGAAAAGCATTATCCGATTGGCTTATGAGACTGCCGGACGGCAGCCTCCTGAACGAATCACAGCTCACTCTACTAGGGCTGTGGCTTCCACATGGGCCTACAAGAACGAGGCTTCTGTTGATCAGATATGTAAGGCAGCGACTTGGTCTTCTCTGCACACTTTTGCCAAATTCTACAAATTTGATACTTATGCTTCTTCGGAGGCTATTTTTGGGAGAAAGGTTTTGCAAGCCGTGGTGCCTTCCATTTAGGTAACCTGATTTGCTCCCTCCCTTCATCCGTGCCCTAAAGCTTTGGTATTGGTTCCCACAAGTAATGGATGACGCCGTGGACCGGACACACCAATGTTGGAGAAAACAGAATTTATGCTTACCTGATAAATTACTTTCTCCAACGGTGTGTCCGGTCCACGGCCCGCCCTGGTTTTCCTAATCAGGTTGAAAAAATTTTTCTTTATACACTACAGTCACCACGGCACCCTATAATTTCTCCTTTTTCTCCTAACCGTCGGTCGAATGACTGGGGGGCGGAGCCAGAGGGGGAGCTATATGGACAGCTCTTGCTGTGTGCTCTCCTTGCCTTTCCCTGTGGGGGAGAATATTTCCCACAAGTAATGGATGACGCCGTGGACCGGACACACCGTTGGAGAAAGTAATTTATCAGGTAAGCATAAATTCTGTTTTCACCAGGTTCAATTTCCGCATTACATACCGTCCTGGCTCAAAAAACGGCAAAGCCGACGCTTTATCAAAAAGGATTAAAGACCTCACTCCATCCCATCCACTGAGACCATATTGTCTTCAGAACATTTCCTGGGATCCATGACTGAAGTACACGATTCAATACGAATAGAACAACAACATGACGATACATTCCCAAAAGATAAACTTCTTCTAAAACCCGATGGTCTTTATTACTCCAATAACAAACTGTATATACCACCAGCTTTAAGAGAGACCTTCCTACAAAGCCATCACGATTCACCTCTAGTTGGACATCCAGGAATACATAGAACTACAGAACTTATAAAAAGGAATTGCTGGTGGCTCAATATCACACAGTCTGTGAAGGAATATATACTGGGATGTCAAATTTGTGCTGTGTCAAAAACAGAGAAATTGCATCCATATGGATTATTGAAGCCTCTTCAAGTACCTGAAAGACCGTGGCAGATTGTGGGTATGGATTTCATTGTAGATCTACCTAAATGCAACAACTACAATACCATCTTGGTTGTTGTGGATTTGTTCACAAAGATGGCACATTTCATACACTATAGAAAACTTCCAACCTCAGCTAAAACTGCAGAACTATTCCTCAGCATGTCTTACGTTTACATGGTTTGCCTTCCGTTGTTGTCACAGATAGGGGCTCCCAGTTCACATCACGTTTTTGGAGACAATTGTGTACAATATTACAGATTGATCATCAATATAGTACAGCATATCACCCACAAACAAATGGACAGACAGAGCGAGTTAACCAATGGTTAGAGCAATACATCAGATGTTACTGTTCATACCAACAAGATCAATGGTACCAAAGTATTCATATGACTGAATATGCTTATAATAACTCCACCAAAGCATCCACTAAGATGTCACCATTTTACTCTAATTACGGCTTCCATCCTATTTTCCATCTCTTTCCTCATCTGAACGACACATCACCTCAGCTAGACGACAGTGCTAAATCTCTTTCGGAGATCTTCGACTTCCTTGGGGAGAACAATAAATCGGCTCAAGAAAAGCAAAAAGTTTACAACGATGCCAAAAGAAGGAAACCCCCTTTATACCACGTAGGTGACATGGTCTAGCTTTCCATCAGAAATCTCAAGCTGAAAACTCCTTGCAAAAAATGTTCTCAGCTTTTCCTTGGACCTTTCGAGATCGTAAAGGTTGTGAATGAAAACGCAATGACCCTGAAGTTGCCTCCTGAATTCCATATTGACCCAACCTTTCATGTGTCTCTTTTGAAGCTGTATACTCCTACCCGGTTGCCCTCTTCTCATCTCGAGACTCCTGTTGTTCCTGATGAGGATATCTTCGAAGTCAGTTCTATCTTGGATTCCCGGCACTGCAGGGGTAGACTACAGTATCTGATTAGATGTAAAGGCTATTCTTCAGATGAAGATTCCTGGGAACCCTCTACGAATCTTCAGGCTACTCGCCTCATCGCTAGCTTCCACCGACGGAACCCGGATATGCCTGGACCGTCGGCTGCAGTGCAGCCCCTTTGATGGGGGGACATGTCATGTTCTTGGGATAGGATTGTATGTACACCTTTAATTGCTTCTCTATAAACTCCCATCATTCCCTGCACACTTTGCCAATTAATGTTGATCTGTGCAGCATAGCTGCACGACAGTATTCCTGCTCTAACAGATATCGGCTACTAACCTAATTTTAGGATCGGATATAATTGTATTCCTACTCCACAACTTACAAGGAAGATCTAGGTAGACTTTTCACATCTTGTCTACAGGAATTAAATCAAATCTATTTGGTTCGGCACATAACCTGTTCTGAATTCCAGCTCAGCTTTCTCACAGAGAGTTCAAGCTTATGCATGAGAAGTGCATCAGATTCAGACAGCTTTCTGTTCACTGCAGTTTATTCACACAAATCACAATTCACCTACATCTACGTAACCTCTCCTGGACTACATTACAGTTGCATCGGATCATTCTTATGTGCCCGCCTCATGCGGTAATCATAACACTGCCTGATCGTCACACTTCTAATTACTGAATATGTAAGACTAAAGGATTACAGCTGATAACTTAAGCTCTCATAGCGCTATACTTATTACCCTGATGGATACAATACAGAAACTGTAAAGATTTGATTCCTACTTACGGACTTACTTAATTCTGCAGTTATCCTAAGAACTGTCTCAGGTAACTCCGCCTAGCTTACTACTAACCTCTGACGTAGTCACACAGCACTTCCAACAGAAGAAAGGGCCCGGAACGCCCTCCTCAACGTCAGAACCTGCTGTTCCACTGAGTCTGAAGCAGGCTATCTGCGCTATTACATAACTGGGACTCTCACTGAAGTTGGCATAGAAATTTCTCTAAACAGCTAAGCCATCTCAGTGGTAGTTCTTGAGAACACTCTTATATGTATTAAAAGCAGTAAACATAATTACAGTAATCGATTCCAACAAACCATGGAAGAGCTCATTCACTTTTCTCTCTGTTACAGAGTGCATCAATTGCTCTCTCCTGTAACAAAATAACAAGTACAACTCAGCACTAGTTTCTAAACACAAATGTTGCAACTTCAACCGTAACTTGGTAACAGTTATCTGCAGTTATCTCCACTATACACTTGATAGGAATATAGCTAAAGCCTCCTAACAGGTGTCGAGTCCGAGTAATTCCCAGATGTCCTGCCAGGGGAATGTTGTGCCCTATGCGCAGTAGGTCGTACCAATATTTTTACGGTACCACTGACTGGCTCTTGGGCACCTGCTTCCTCCCATCACCCTCGGTAACCCGGTAAAGGAATCCTCGGTCCCATTCAAAACAGTCGCCACCTAACCCACCTGGGTCAATCCCTGCCCATTCTCCGTAGGTTTCCTGGGCAAAGTCAGAGGGGGAAGCCCAGGAGACAGGGGAATCCATAGGGACAATAGTCGAGTCAGAGTGGCTTACCTGGGTCTCATCCTCAAGTGTCTCAGCATGGAGCATGGATTGTTCTCGGATGGTAACAGGGCAAACATCCGTGGGGGCTTCCATAAGGAAGGAGGAGGCAAGATGACCCAAGTCATTCCCGAGTAGTACTTCCACTGGCAAGTGGCCCAGGACACCCACCTCCACAGCACGGGAACCAGCACCCCAATCTATGAATATGTCACTTCCTTAATATCTTAAGCAAGGGGTGACTTAAGAAATGTCACATTAGAAAGTATAGGGGAAAGCACATGAAAATTAAATGTATGACAACAAATGCAAGAAGCATGACAGGTAAAATGGGGGAGCTGACGCTCTTAGTTGCAGAAGAGGACTATGATGTTATCAGTATAACTGAAACTTGGTGGGATGATTCACATCACTGGGCAGTTAACTTAGCGGGGTATACTTTATTTAGGAAGGACAGGAATAATAAAAGGGGTGGAGGAATCTGCATGTATATTAAACCTAACCTTAAACCTACAATAAGGGAAGATATTTATGATACAAGTGACAATGTAGAGACCCTGTGGGTTGAAATAAAGAGTGGGGGGGGGGAATCCTAAAAAAAATATTACTAGGAACATGCTACAAGCCCCTTAACATTAGTGACCTGGAGGAAACTCAACTACTACTGCAAATAGGTAAGGCTGCTAATAACAGTGCTGTAATTATGGGAGATTTTAACTACCCTGATATAAACTGGGCCAATGAAACTAGTAATTCAGCTAAGGGGGATAGATTTTTAAATGTTCTCAGGGATAACTTCTTGTCAAAATTAATAGAGGAGCCAACTAGGAGTAAAGCTATATTGGATTTAATGCTAGCAAACAATACAGATATAATATCAAACATAGAAGTCAAAGAACATTTGGGTAACAGTGATCATAACATGGTCACATTTGAAATCTCTTTTCATATGCAGTGTCTTAAAGGTTTAACTAAGACTTTTAACTTCAAAAAAGCAAATTTCAACAATTTAAGGAAATCATTAAATAATATAAGTTGGGACAATGTATTCTCTAATAAAAATACAGAGGATAAATGGATAATATTTAAAACTTTGTTAAATAAATATACATATCAACAAATACCATATGGTTATAAAAAAAAAAAAATCAAAGCCGGATAAATAAAAATGTTCTAAGAGAAATTAGGAAAAAACGTAGGGCATTTAAATTATTCAAAGAAAATAGTACAGACTCAACATACAGTATTTATAAGGAATGTAACAATGCATGCAAAAAAGCAATCAAATTAGCCAAAATTGAAAATGAAAAATTAATTGCAAAGCATTCTAACCCTTCTAAATCATTCTAAAGGAAGTCTAACCCTAAAAGGTTCTTTAAGTACATAAATAGCAAAAAATCTAAGAAGGATAATATAGGTACATTAAAATGCCTGAAGGGTAGCATGATAAATAATGACAGGGAGAAGGCTAAGGTACTAAACCAGTTTTTTTCTTCAGTATACACGAGAGGAACCATTGGATGATACTTTGGAACAAAATAGAACATGCCAGTCCATACCATTAAATGGGTTATGTTTAGAGGATATCAGGAAAAAACTGGATAATATTAAGGTAAATAAAACTCCAGGCCCAGATGGAATACACCCAAGAGTGTTAATGGAATTTAGCACTGTTATAGACAAACCTCTACTCTTAATTTTTTAAGACTCATTATGCTCAGGCATGGTACCCCAGGATTGGCGTAAAGCTGATGTGGTGCCACTCTTCAAAAAGGGAAGCAGGGATGATCCAGGAAGCTATAGGCCAGTTAGTCTGACATCAATAGTGGTGAAGATATTTGAAGGGATTATAAGGGATTATATTGATGAGCATATTCGTGTAAACAAGATTATGAGTTCTAATCAGCATGGTTTTAGGAGAAATAGATCATGTCAAACTAATCTAATTAGATTCTACGAGGAAGTAAGTAAAAATATAGATAAAGGGAAATCAGTTGATGTGATATACTTAGATTTTGCAAAGGCATTTGATACAGTGCTACATGAGAGATTAATGCACACAATTAAGGGACTGGGAATAGCTGAAAATGTTAGCTTGTGGATAAATAACTGGATAAAAGATAGGGAGCAACTAGTAGTAGTAAATGGATCATACTCCCCCGGGGATCTTTTTAATATTTTTATAAATGACTTGGAGCAAGGATTAAAGAGCGACATCTCTATTTTTGCAGATGATACTAAGTTAAGTAAGGTCATTAGGTCAGAGCAGGATGAACTTTCATTACAGAGGGATACTAAGTTAAGTAAGGTCATTAGGTCAGAGCAGGATGAACTTTCATTACAAAGGGATCTGCAAAAATTTGAAGTATCGGCAAGTAAATGGAAAATGAGATTTAATACGGAAAAATGCAAGGTTCTACATTTTGGAAGTAAAAATAAGCAGGCAACGTATTTTTTAAATAGGACAAGACTTAGCCAAACAGAGGAGGAAAGGAATTTGGGAGTAGTAATAGATAACAAGCTAAAGATGGGTGCACAATGCAGGGCAGCGGCTTCAAAGGCTAATAAGATACTAGCATGTATTAAAAGAGGCATTGATTCAAGGGAGGAATGCATAATTCTGTCACTGGAGTGCAGTTCTGGGGACCGATCGCAAAAAAGATATTGCAGAACTAGAAAAAGTTCAGAGAAGGGCCACAAAGCTAATAAGGGGATTGGAGAAATTAACCTATGAGGAGAGGCTAGCCAAACTGGGTCTGTTTTCTTTAGAAAAAAGGCACTTGAGAGGTGACATGATTACTTTATATAAATATATTCAAGGCCCATATTCAGAGATTACAGAAGCTCTGTTTATTCCTAGAAAATTGTCTCTGACAAGAGGTCACAATTTAAGGTTGGAGGAAAGGAGATTTAATCTCCTGCAACGGAAAAGGTTTTTCACTGTAAGAGCAATAAAATTGTGGAACTCATTACCAAAGGAGGTAGTGAATGCCAGTACCCTTGATACATTTGAAAATAGTCTGGATACATTTCTGTATATAAACAAAATTCATGGATATGATTGCTAGTATTAAATGAGTCACCTTTTGGTGGGGTTATTTAAGCTTAACTGGAGCTTTTTGTAAGTATTTTAGATTTGTATAGGTTGAACTCGAAGGACTTCAGTCTTTTTTCAACCTTATCTACTATGTTACTATGTTAATCCAAGTGGACCTGTGCTGTGGGAATTCGGAGGACCTTAACCCCAGCCACACGAACTGCAATTGATTTCCCCAGTCTGATCCGAATTTATGAGCATGTGTGGCTGGACAATAGTAATGGTGGCTCCTCTGTCCCATAAACCTTGGGCCAGGCGGCCATTAATCCACCCTGGCTGGCAATGATGAAGATGATTGTTGCCAACTGCCACTTGTACCGAAAACTCCTCATCGGTCCGAGCTGTGGGATTAGCGGAGCTTCCTGACTCCAAGCAATGGGCTGCGGCTCTGGAAACTCTCGCGGGTGCTCGGGTCCAGTTGGTAGGAGGATGATTCCATGGGCAATTGGACCATACATCTCAGTCTCCTCTGTGGATGGCCCGCTTGTGCGCTCCCTACCCCTGCTACTGCCACGCTCACTGGCTTGCTCGCTGATCCGGTCACTCTCCATTAACTCCACATTAATAGTAGCTTTTGGCTTGTTGCTGGCTACTTGCCCACGGGCTTCCAGTAAGTACTTCAGGGTACTCCTCTTAAGCCCTAAATATCGCTGCTCCATCTGTAGCGGTCCTGGTGGTGGTTTGAATGTTCCAGATAGAAGGAAACATCCCACCGCTGCCACCAGATGTGAAGGACTCCGGATACCCCGACTGGGTATCTCCACCAAAAAGGACCTTCTTCAACCCTGGAACCTGTAGCTGTAGTGCTGGAAAGTGATAATAGCAAGTAGCCCACCCTAATAACCAGACAAGACGTGTATTATGGTGAAACAAGAACTGATTTATTCACACAAATACATGCTATTTATACATAATTGCTATCTGATAGGAGCTTAATCCCATTAGGAGAACAATACCCCACTCCAGACAGTCTTCCACCTTCATAGAGGCCATAGGAACCTGGAGATCCCCACAATGGCTATGTCGTAGTTTCAGGGTGATCCCGAGGGAGCAGTGGCTATTCCAGGATATCAGTGGAGAGCTCCGGGCCCCCAGATGTCACAGTCCAAAAAGTGACATGATCCATGGCTGGGGACCAGAGCGGTAACCTGGCAAAGGAACTCAGGGACAGTCCAAGGTGGGGGGACATGAAAAACCCCAGGTTCCCAAGTGAGCCCCCTCTTAGTAATCATGCCCATGCCCCTGTGAGTGTATAAGTCCCCAAAAGAGTGGAGTCTTGGAGCAATGGACTTCGGGTGCAACCTTGGTTAAAGTTCTGCGGGGTATCTTTGGGGCTCCCAGCTGGCAAGTAGTTCCATAAAATCCTGGCTGAGGCCTGGTAAAAAAAGGAGCAAAGTGGGTAAGAGATCCACTCTTTCAGGGCAAAGTTTAATCACTGCAACAATCAAAGGGGACTAGTGAGAAACTTATTAATTCAACTGCGGAAGGGTTCGTCCTTGCAGCCTGGTATCCATAACCGGCACAACCCCCAATGGCAGGGCGGAGGGGAAGAAGGGGAACTCGCGGCATAGCCGGCCCAGAGTTAGACCACAGAATCGCCCCACTAGGCTGGTATATGCTGCTGGTCCGTGACCGGTACTAAAAGTGCTTTTTATCAAGTGTCCTCCAGGTTACCCTTTTAGACTTTAAAGGGACTTGAAACCATATTTTTTTCTTTCATGATTCAGACAGAGCGTGTGATTTTAAACAACTTTCCAATTTACTTCTGTTATCTAATTTGTTTTATTCTCTTGATATTCTTTCTTGAAAAGTATACCTAGGTAGTTACAGGAGCTGCTTTTTGTGGGCTCCACATACAGGGAGTGCAGAATTATTAGGCAAGTTGTATTTTTGAGGATTCATTTTATTATTGAACAACAACCATGTTCTCAATGAACCCAAAAAACTCATTAATATCAAAGCTGAATAGTTTTGGAAGTAGTTTTTAGTTTGTTTTTAGTTATAGCTATTTTAGGGGGATATCTGTGTGTGCAGGTGACTATTACTGTGCATAATTATTAGGCAACTTAACAAAAAACAAATATATACCCATTTCAATTATTTATTTTTACCAGTGAAACCAATATAACATCTCAACATTCACAAATATACATTTCTGACATTCAAAAACAAAACAAAAACAAATCAGTGACCAATATAGCCACCTTTCTTTGCAAGGACACTCAAAAGCCTGCCATCCATGGATTCTGTCAGTGTTTTGATCTGTTCACCATCAACATTGCGTGCAGCAGCAACCACAGCCTCCCAGACACTGTTCAGAGAGGTGTACTGTTTTCCCTCCTTGTAAATCTCACATTTGATGATGGACCACAGGTTCTCAATGGGGTTCAGATCAGGTGAACAAGGAGGCCATGTCATTAGATTTTCTTCTTTTATACCCTTTCTTGCCAGCCACGCTGTGGAGTACTTGGACGCGTGTGATGGAGCATTGTCCTGCATGAAAATCATGTTTTTCTTGAAGGATGCAGACTTCTTCCTGTACCACTGCTTGAAGAAGGTGTCTTCCAGAAACTGGCAGTAGGACTGGGAGTTGAGCTTGACTCCATCCTCAACCCGAAAAGGCCCCACAAGCTCATCTTTGATGATACCAGCCCAAACCAGTACTCCACCTCCACCTTGCTGGCGTCTGAGTCGGACTGGAGCTCTCTGCCCTTTACCAATCCAGTCACGGGCCCATCCATCTGGCCCATCAAGACTCACTCTCATTTCATCAGTCCATAAAACCTTAGAAAAATCAGTCTTGAGATATTTCTTGGCCCAGTCTTGACGTTTCAGCTTGTGTGTCTTGTTCAGTGGTGGTCGTCTTTCAGCCTTTCTTACCTTGGCCATGTCTCTGAGTATTGCACACCTTGTGCTTTTGGGCACTCCAGTGATGTAGCAGCTCTGAAATATGGCCAAACTGGTGGCAAGTGGCATCTTGGCAGCTGCGCGCTTGACTTTTCTCAGTTCATGGGCAGTTATTTTGCGCCTTGGTTTTTCCACACGCTTCTTGCGACCCTGTTGACTATTTTGAATGAAACGCTTGATTGTTCGATGATCACGCTTCAGAAGCTTTGTAATTTTAAGAGTGCTGCATCCCTCTGCAAGATATCTCACTATTTTTGACTTTTCTGAGCCTGTCAAGTCCTTCTTTTGACCCATTTTGCCAAAGGAAAGGAAGTTGCCTAATAATTATGCACACCTGATATAGGGTGTTGATGTCATTAGACCACACCCCTTCTCATTACAGAGATGCACATCACCTAATATGCTTAATTGGTAGTAGGCTTTCAAGCCTATACAGCTTGGAGTAAGACAACATGCATAAAGAGGATGATGTGGTCAAAATACTCATTTGCCTAATAATTCTGCACTCCCTGTATATGATTATGTTATTGGCTCACCCAATGCAATCAGCTAGCTACCAGTAGTGCATTGGTGCTGCTTCAACAAAGGATACCAAGAGAATGAAGAAAATTAGATAGCAGAAGTAAAATGAAAAGTTTAAAATTGTATTCTCTTTCTGAATCATGAAAGACATTTTTTGACAGTATACTATAAAATTGTTTTTCCCTTAATGTGTTTCCAATTACTTTTTTTTACCAGTTGCAGCGTATAAATGTATGACATTTGCTTTTTTAAGGCATATTTGTGTATATGAATTAGCTGATTTTGTGTTTTGAAGCCACAACATAATAAAATGGGTTGAGCTTGTATGTACAAGCAGATCTCATTACTTTATCACCTGCTTCTTTATCTTATATCTGTCCATAAACCAATCATCAATACTTGGAGAGAACAATGGAAAATTAACATTTTATTACTTTATCTCTTCTATAACCCACTGGGAGTGTAATTTCTTCTACTGGCTGTGTTAACACAGCTTGGCCTTGAGGCCAAAAACGTTAAGGATGGGTGGGGATACCACAGGCTAAATAATCTATTTCAAATGCCATTATAAGAGTAATGGAAATACTTGTAAACAATTTAATCCACTCCAGCAGGTAAAGTGGATCATTGGGAAAAAAATTAAAGGGGTGAACATTTTTGAGTAAACTGTCCCTTTAAGTTCAAATTCAATGGTAATCTTAAAAGTACATGAAATTTTTTTGGATTATTATGGCCTTTTATTTCTGGGCCCAAATCATTGCACATGAGATCTTTGACACTATTACAATAATTTAAAGGGACATGAAACCCACATTTTTTCTTTCGTGACTTAGAAAGAGCATGTCATTTTAAACAACTTTCTAATTTACTTCTTTTATCTAATTTGCTTCATTCTCTTAATATCAATTGCTCAAAAGCATATCTAGATATGCTCAGTAGCTGTTTATTGGTTGCTGCACATAGAGGCCTCGTGTGATTGGCTCACACATGTGCATTGCTATTTCTTTAACAAAGGATATCTAAAGAATTGAGCAAATAGATAATATTAGTAAAATGGAAAGTTGTTTATAATTACATGCCCTATCTGAATCATGAAAGTTTAATTTTGACTAGACTGTCCCTTTAAGTGTAGATGTAAAGATTTAGGCCTACATTTGGAGTGGAGCACAAAATTGTGCTTTTGCGAGAGCAATATTTGCGCTCCACTAACTAATATTCGTGCACGCAAATGTGCCGTATTTTTTCTAACAGCCCACATCCCCTCACTTTAGCCCCTCATAACTGCTTGGTGCAGTTGCGGCGCGCAAAGCCGGATTTCTCGCACAGCTATTGGCTAAGAGGTGGAAATGTCACCTCTCAGCCAACTAACCAAAATAGCGTTCTGCCAGTGGGCTGCCTTAGCAGCTCAGTGCAGCGATCGCTTGGAACATTTTATACTTCATGAATGAAAGTCCCCTTTATTTGTTCCAATGGTAAATCCTAGCGTTTCACAAACGCTAGAATTTACCATCACTTTAAGCAGTAATCCTGCAAAAAGAAAGTGTTAATGAATAAAAAAAATTCCCAAAGGCATTTAACATGCTTATCAGTATCTTTCATATATTTCTGTATTCTTCCAGACTTTAAGTTGGACTTTTGCACCTAGAACATCAAGATAAGCTGGTTAACAAAAACTTTTTTATACAATTAGTAGCAGTATTCAAATACAAGGTTTGTGATGGACTGGCAGATGCTTTCACTATAATAATTATTTAAACAAATCTTTTCTTGCAAAACTTTGATTTTGTGAGCAACTGCAAATATTGTATGTAAAATACACCAATTTCAAGGATTTAGATATCAAGTGACAGATCAAGTTTGACTTAAAAACACTGGTTCACAGCATAAACACCTGCAATATGTTTCTCAGTTTTTAAAAGGGATATGGAACCCACATTTTTTATTTCATGATTCAGATTGAGCATGCAATTGTAAATATTTCCAGTTTAAAGGGACATCATACTCATATGCTAAGTAACTTGAGAGTGATGCAGTATAACTGCAATAAGCTGAAAATATCACCTGAGCATCTCTATGTAAAATAGGAAGATATTTTACCTCACAATTTCCTCAGCTCACCAGAGTAAGTCCTTTGTAAAAAGTTATCTTTCAGTTACTGTCCAGCTGCAGGAAAAAAAATGAAGAAATGAACTGCAGCCAATCAGCATTAACAGTGCTGAGGTCATAAACTCTTTTACTGTGATCTCATGAGATTTCGCTTAACTCTCATGAGATTTCATAGTAAACTTCCTTAAACTGAATAGGCAAATAACATGACAGTGCACGAAGCTCACTCCCTTGCCTGTCCCGGGACAGGCATACTGATTTGTTGCTTAAAGTCCTTCACAATGGGATGTGAATATTTAGGACATTTTGAGGTAAAATATCTTTCTATTTTACATAGAGATGTTCAGGTGATATTTTCTAGTCAGCTTTTTACAGCTATGCTGCTACACTTTCAATTGTTTTAACACTTGGGTATCATGGACTTTTAATTCTATTATCTAATTTGTTTTTGTTCCTTTTTATATCCTTTGTTGAAAAGTATACTTAGGTAGGCTCAGAAGCTGCTGATTAGTGGCTGCAAATATATGCCTCTTGACATTGGCTTCCAGCTAGTTACCAGCAGTACATTACTGCTCCTTCAAAAAAGAATACAAAGATAATTAAGCAAATTAGACATCATGAAAGAAAAGTTTTAGGTTTCAGGTTCCGTTAACCCCTTTACCCAATAGGATGCATATATATGTCATGGGGTATGAAGCTCATTGTACCATATAGTGTATATATACGTCTGAGCTGCAGGAAGCTCCAGAATTCTTGGCTGTAAATTTACAGCCAAGAGCTGGAGTTCCTAAGCTTCAGGCATCTGCCTTCATATGGAACCAGAGCTTGACACTGTGTGTGTCACCATCTGTACTGGTCATCTGCTGGTGCCGACAGATAGGTATGGGAGGGAAAGCTAGAGGCAGGTGGGTGGCCCAGCAGTGGAGGGGGAGGCAGGAGGCAAGGGAGTGGAATGGGGAAAAAATGAAGGGATAGGGAGGGATGGGGAGCTACACTTCAGAAAAAAAAGATGGAATGGGGTCCCTAACTTACGATCGCCGGAGGGGGGAGGTGTGGGGGCGTGTGGGGGCCACTACAAAAAATAAACAAAAATACTAAATTTTTTGAGTTTTGTGTGGAATGTGTCAGATTTGGCTTTTTTCTCCACTTTTTTGTGTCATACCAATACAAACAAAATAAATAAACATGAAAATGCCTAAACATTTGTAATTGCAACAATTTTCTGGGAGACATGGTGCATTATCTGACAGAAATGCAGGGGTGCCAATCAATATATATACGATTGTCTGGGGTTGTCATGTTCCTTGTTCAGAGGAGAATTGCCTGGTATTTCGGGGCTGGAGTGACCTTACTTGGCGGGATCAGACTGATATACTTCAAGAAAGTTTTCCTCTGTGAAAAGCACATTGGTCTAAAAGAGGCTTCTCCTAGGTGGTAAATCGCCATTGAACTAGCTGATGAGCTGTTGTTTGCTCCTGGTAGAGCGCTTTTCTCTTCGTATGCAAATTAATATGACCCTGGGGAAGTCTCCCTATGGTTGATGGGGGAAACCAGATGTGGACTCCTTGCCCAATGTGCTTAGAGGAATGTGGCTGCACCTCACTGACGAGGCCCATAGGAGGCCGAAACGATCATCTGGCTTTGTCATGTTCCTTGTTCAGAGGAGAATTGCCTGGTATTTCAGGGCTGGACTGACCTTACTTGGCGGGATCAGACTGATATACTTCAGGAAAGTTTTCCTCTGTGAAAACCACACTGATATAAAAGAGGCTGCCTTCCGGGTGGTAAATCGCCATAGAACTAGCTGATTAGCTGTTGTTCGTTCCTGGTAGAGCGCTTCTCTCTTCGTATGCAAATTAATATGACCCTGAGGAAGTCTCCCTATGGGTGATGGGGGAAACCAGACGTGGACTCCTTGCCCAGTGTGCTTAGAGGAATGTGGCTGAACCTCACTGACGAGGCTCATAGGAGGCTGAAACAATCATCTGGGGTTGTCATGTTCCTTGTTCAGAGGAGAATTGCCTGGTATTTCGGGGCTGGACTGAGCTTACTTTGCGGAATCAGACTGAAATACTGAAAGTTTTCCTCTGTGAAAATCACACTGGTCTAAAAGAGGCTGCTTCCGGGTGGTAAATTGCCATAGAACGAGATGTTGTTCGTTCCTGGTAGAGAGCTTCTCTCTTTGTATATATATATATATATATATATATATATATTTATACATAAACATATTTAGACATGCGTATGTATGTAGCTCTATGTTAAAGTGCCATAAAACATGTTAAGACCTGTGCATATTCTAAAAGGGCCAATTAAGTAAAAATAGTTTCCAAAAAAAATTGTTTAAACATTGCAGGCAAGTATTTTAAAATAATTTTCAAAAATAAGCATAATGACTTACATTGCTGTGCTTTCTGAAGTACACTGATCCACCCCCCCTTATCAGTGTTTAACATCAGAAACACAGGCATTGTATTTTCACTGAGTTCACAGTAGCTTATTTGCTTCTAGGCATGCTCCAGCAGATAATGACTGTTAAAGTATTGCATTCTACCATATCAATATATGGATATAGTTGCAGCCATCAAAGGAATTGTGTGGGGGGAGTTAGAGTTGTACAATTCAGAACACTTAAAAGAAAGTGTTAATGGTGAGGCACTGCAGTATAAATTTGCAGGTAAAGTAATTATAGTACATTTTATTATATTTTGTCTCTATCCCAACTTGTTTCATGTCCCTTTAAAGCCTTTTGTAGCCGTTTTTTTTTCTAACATCTGCGACCTCTATGAGAAAACACAGTTCGCTGTAGGCAAAACTTCCCTTTTATTGTAGTCATCCAAGTAAAAACAAGGTAAATTGCACACAGGGGACCATCACAGAATGAAGGAGTGTAAGCAACCGGCTTACGTGTTTTGGCCGCGAACGGCCGTAGTCATAGCCTAATGGTCACTAAATATCTGTGACTATTTAAAAGGTAAAAACACATCTGATTGGCTAATACAAAACACAATCCTCCCTTAATTCAAAGTACACAGACAGTGCTTAATTAATGTTGCAATATACATTATCAAACAGTGTCACTGGGTCACTATAGACATTGGATGATAAGTGCAAACTGATAATACACAGTAAACCCAAATTCATGCTGAAGAGATATATGTTTTTATTAATTATATTTTCAACTTTAACTTTATTAATTATATTTTCAACTTTAACTTCGCCATGAATTTGGGTTTACTGTGTATTATCAGTTTGCACTTATCATCCATTGTCTATAGTGACCTAGTAAATGTGCCATATATTATTGCATTGTTTTATTTTATTGTATACATATTTTCAATACATTATTGCAGCTCATTAGAAACTATATCTGTCTGTTAAATATGCTTAACGCCTTAGCACCAATGCAATACTATTTACACTGTTTGATAATGTATATTGCAACATTAATTAAGTGCTTTCTGTGTACTTTGAATTGAGGGAGGAGTGTCTTCTGTATTAGCTAATCAGAGGTGTTTTTACCTTTTAAAAAGTCACAGATATTTAGATATTTAGTGACCATTAGGCCGTTCGCGTCCGAAATACGTAAGCCGGTTGCTTACACTCCTTCATTCTGTGATGGTCCCCTGTATGCATTTTACCTTGTTTTTACTTGGATGGCTACAATAAAAGTGAAGTTTTACCTACAGCGAAATGTGTTTTCCTATGGATTTTATGTACCCATATATCGCTTTGGGTTACAGTGATTCTACATTGGGCTACAGCGACCACACCCAATGACGTATCTACACTTGAAATACACTTAAAAGAACAGTCTACACCAAAATTGTTATTGGTTAAAAATATAGATAATCCGTTTATTATTTATTCCCCAGTTTTGCATAACCAACATGGTTATAGACATTTAGTGCAGTAGCATGCACAACTCCACAGGAGAGAGCACAATGTTATCTATATGGCCCACATGGATTAGCAGTCTCTTGTTGTGTAAAGCTAATAAAAAAGCATGTGATAAGAGGCTGTCTGTAGTGGCTTAGAAGGCAGAAATTTAGAGGTTTAAATGTTATAAAGTATATTAATATAAAAGTGTTGGTTGTGCAAAGCTGGGGAATGGGTAGTAAAAGCGATATCTATCTATTTAAATAATAATCATTTTGGTGTAGACTGTCCCTTAAAAGGGATACATTTTACATTTTCTGCAAGATACTTTTACCTTTGTAGCTTATTGATAACCCCTTTCCCCCCATGGATGCATATGTGCTTTCTTTTGATGAAGTGGGCAGTACAACCAATCCTTGCATTAAGGGCAGTTAGATAAAAAAAAGTTGCACCAAACACAAATTAAATACACTGAAATAAACTGTTGCTTTCATCTAAACACTATCTGATAAAAAAAAATATCATGTAAATATTCATGAAAAATATATAATATATATATATATATATATATATATTATATATACCAGCACCGCTAGTATAATTACACTAAAGGTCTAATACACAGAAATATAAACGTGTTCTCCATAGAGAGATACACCTTCTATGTAGTGCACGGTAAGGGTTAATATGTTTGAATAATTAAATAAAGAAATAGAACCCTTTTAGTTCCAGCAACAGACCATATACTTTCTATATATAAACCACATGACCAAAGTAGTGTAAGTAAAGAGACCCTAACACAGTATTATATGCCACATAATTTTATATATATGAAAATATTCTCAAACAACAAAATAATATCCCCCCAAGACCAGGATTCAAATTAGTTCATATATTAAACAACCCGGGTTGTGATGACGACTCTTTAGGATCCATTAGTAACATTCCCGGTAGGTTAATGTCCCATGATTATTCTGAGATACATGAATTAGTTATTTTGTAATCCAAACAGAAGGAAACGTTAATGTAAGTATCCCACTATGCCAGTAGATCACTCTGGTAATAACCTTTTGTTGTGTCAGTTCGTAACCAACTTGCAGGCTAATATTTATATCACTTCAGTATTATACATGTGAATGACAGTTCGCCTTTATGTTACCTTTCTTCAGCATAACTTCAGTGCTTCATTATTCGTTATTACCTTTAGCGTGAATGGCCATAGGGTGGTAATTTGTTACCTGCTCATTGCTCCTTCACAGAATATTGGGTTTAGGCATACCGGACCAAATTTCGAGTCACCGGATAGTTCCGCTTCTCCAAAACAAAGGCTCTTTAAGTGCTCTGCACGCCTTCGTTAAAGCAATAGGAAATACAGGATTCCTGGCGTGGGGAGATTTCTCAGCGGTGCTCAGCTGATAGCACCGCTGTGTTCAAACAAGCAGCTACGCGCGTTTCACCCGTGCTTCCTACAGGCTTCTTCCGGCTGTATGTGATTGGAGCTTAACCTCCATTCATTTAAACAGAATGCTCCGCCTTATTTTTGTGTTACAAACATTTTACAAAGCCCCCTGCTGAAATATATTACTAAATACTAACACATTGTTGTCTAGGATAAACAATATTATAGATACATTTCAATCAATTCGATATTAAACTATGTTTCAATCTCAAATAACGAAACATTACAAGTGCTTTGTGTTCTCTCTGCAGGGATCAAACAAGAGGGACTGTTTCTTCACAATTCCAAAATTTTTCTTCAAATTGTATTGCCAAATCAATTAATGGATATTCTAATGTTGATAAACATTTCTAAAGTATTCCAACTAAATTCAGAAAGATATTTGTTTTTGTAAATTTTTAATTTAATAATCTTTGGATCATTTGTTATATACACAAACTTTTTCTCACTTATTTTTTTTTTTTTTTTTATCCTTCCTGGTAAAATATATATATATTTTTTTTAATAAATTTTTATTGAGGTTTTTCCAGGAAACAGCAAAAAGTTTACAAGTTTGGAAATATACAAGTTATATGTACACAATATTTTCACTCCTTCTTGTTAGTAAGAACTGATTGAAATACAGCTAAGCATATTGAGAGTACACATATGCAAACAAAAGCAAGAGGCTATGGATAGAGTTCACACTACAACACATTATTAAGGATAATAACTGTCAGAGATACATACAAACAAATTGTGTATACATATGTTAAAATAGAAGAGGGAGTCTATGCTCAGTGATTGCACAATAATACGTTCTTAAAGGCAATATCTGTCTGGAAAACAAGTAAACAAGTTGTATATAATAAAACCTCAGTTTTCTTTTAAAGGTAGATCACTAGAGTAACTACATCACCGGCCACTTTTGGACCGACCAAAACATAAAGAATATATTAAATAGTAGTTACGTGTTGACCACTCTTGGGTCACTAGAACAAATATAGAGACCTCCTAACTGATATATAAAAGTATATGTTACATCTCTGGAGGTGATAGGACTAGAATGATAAACAAATGGTATGACATGAAACATTAAACATATGTAAAACAACAACAGATTATGTAAAAAGTTTCAACACTAAAGGAAAAAATGGGTAATAGAGCTGCTATTTAAGTGCCAAATTAGTATGCAATAATGCTGTGTAGTGGAGGAGGTCTGTAATACAATGTAACCCTTTATATATCTAGCTACTTGTACAGGAGTATCTTACTTACACGCCTGAACATTTTGCAAAACATAATGTGTCTCACGGTACAATCTTATATAGAACATGTCAGTATGTATGTGAGCCTGCGAATAATGTAGATAGCCTAAGGCTATGAGCTGTAGGCAGAGATAGTAGTTAAAATGGACAAAGGCATAATAATCTATGACGTGGGGGAGACGCTTGTAGCAACTTTCTCCCCAGGGTCAGTTCAGTCATCTAGATCTTATGTGGCTTTTTTATGAATGGACAAAGCTGTGGTATATGGGTGAACCTGTTTGAATTTCTGATTAGAAGTCTCCTCTGGGCATTTTAAGCCAGAGGGAGCCTATATGCTGAGAGCTAAAGCTTGGTAAATACATAGCTTTTGCGCAGAATAGCTATAAGAGCAGTGACCTAGCTGAACTATCCATAGTATGCGCAGCAAGTGAAAACATTATGCTCCATATACCTTGGTATAACTAAGCGTCCTAGCGATGTCATGGGATTATTGTAAAAGTTACTGAGTGATTGCATGGGATAACTCACTATCTTAAACAACTCATGTCACAGCTATGATTCCTAAATGTGGCTTTTAAGATACAGATATGGATGCCTAGAATCACAAATATAATAAAACTTGCTGGAAATTCCTTATAGGTGATATTGCCACAACAATATGGAGTCCCTATGAACAAAAGTGATTAAACCGGTAAAGATAGCTTATAATGCTGCTGCATGTATAGAGAAAAGCTTAAACTACTGTCTGAAAACTGGTATATACATATAACATCAGGTATTGAGTATCTCTGTCACATCCCAATTCCTTTAATACAAGACAAAGAAAGCCCAACTGGCAATATATCTATCTCAGGACAGTGCTGTTGCATAAAGGGATATAAGTACAAGTAGTCAAGAGTAAAGGATACAAGAACTGCATAGCATATAAGAGTCTGCAAGGCAAACACTAATAAAATATACGAGAAAAAACATGAGGGAGGGTATCGCTGTACTCAGATGAGCATCTTGTTATATGGTGCTTCAGTAAAGACAATACATCCATCTAAGAAAGTTCCCTAGTCCCTGGGGTATATAAGGTAAGAAAGTCAGGCAGAGCTGCACGCTCACATCTCACACTGAAAACAGTAGTATAGATTATCCGATGCCAAGTCTGCACAATAATATCCCCCACAGCGCTGCACATGGGACCTCCATATATGTGTCACTCTCTCCCGGTGCCTGTGCTGCAACCGGAGAGGTATGTCGCTGCAATGACAGAACAGTCAACAACCAACTTCGCCACTTTAACTGAGTCCTCGCGCAAAATCGCCAGCACCCTGGGCTCCGGATCCCAGTCACGGAGGTCGGCCGTCCCTCCACAGCCAAGATCCAGATGCAGACGACACACTCCCATCATTTTGAGGTAAGGTTCGGCGGCGGATGATGGCTTTGATGCCGACTGTTGTGAAACCAGCACCAACCTTTTTCTGCTGCCCCTACTAATTACTACACCCCCGACCAGCGTATGCTCCTCTCTCTGTAGTCGCTGTGCGGGCATCAATGTTTTTAGCGGGACGCTCTTTGAATCTCCACGCAAGTGGGAGGTAGAGGTTTGCTCAGCTTCTTTTTCCATACTGTCCTGTATAAGATTGGCAGCCCCATTTTGTGGGGACTGGTCTGAACAGTCCGGTTTTAGTCTCCTAACGGCCTGGGCAGACGCAAAGAGATCAGACAGCCCCTGTGTCAGATTCCGGTAGTGTTCATCAATGACCTGGGTTATCTGAAGCTCCCATCGATTTAGAGCATCCATTTGCAATATATAGTGTTGCAATATCGTCGGTGGCACTCTTAGTAAGTAGGTCTAGTTAGACAAATCCTTCTGTAAAGATGTAGGCAGACTATCCTTGTCTGGTAATAGTAATCCTAGTACAGGATACCATAACCCCGGCAATGGGGGGGGGGGTCAGTGTGCGGCAGCCCCGGACCTGCGCTCAGAAAACTCCACAAGGCCTGAATTAAGATGGCTTCCAGGCCCGCTAGAGGACTAACACACAGCCGTCTCAAAGAGCATAGGCAAAAACAAAGTCCAAAACATCTGCTCTCAGAGTGTATGCAATCCCAAATAACAAATAAGGTCAAATTCTCCAACTAGTGAGATATTTTGTAAGTTTGGGCTGTAAAGAATTTTTCCAGTCTCACAGAGCTTCATAGAGACATGTCTTGCCGCTTTGAGAGCAGGCTCCGCCCCCCAATTTTTTTCTCACTTATTTTTGTGTATAATAGTTGGAGTTTGTTATATTAACTTTGATTTTAAATTTAATTTAAGAAATTTCTTTTAAAAATCGAAAAATAATAAAGAATAAAAAAATAAAAAATATAAGATTAATTATAATTTATTAATCAACCAAAAATGATCCAAAATTAATCTCTTCATTCAAACCAAGAGGTTTTAAACTCTTTAAGTTAAATATCCAATTGATTTCTTTACGCAAGAGGATCTGATCAAGATTTCCTACTCTAACTTTTAGGTCAATCATTTCCAGACCTCTAAATTTCAGTACATTTTTATTGCTTCCATGGCATTCCAAAAAGTGTCTAGCCACACTACTTGTTTTGATGCATTTGTTTTTAATGTCCCTTTTATGTTCCTTGATCCTTTCTTTTAACTCCCTATAGGTTTTACCTATATAGTAAAGGGGGCAATTACATAAGACCATATAGACTACACCTTCACTTTTACAAGTAATGTGACCTTTTATATTATGATAGGAGCCAAATCTGTCACAAAAATTCCTCCCTATCAGCATATTGTTACACACTGAACAATGAGAACATTTATAGTTACCATCCTTTCTTCTATTTAGCCAATTTTGTGTATCTTTATTTTCAAAATGGCTACTAATAGATCCTTTAAATTTGGTGATCTCTTGGCTGTCATTAGTGGAACCTCACCTACAAATTTACCTATAGTATATGCCAATGCTTCTTTAGAACTGCACGTATATCTTGCCATTTATTGTTATATGTTGCTGTGAATCTAACCAAGGAGTTATCTTGAGCTTGCTGTTTCTGACCATATAGTAATTCATCTCTGTTTTTATTTTTAGTTTTGGCAAAAGCTTTTTTTAAACATTGTTGGGAGTATCCTCTCTGTTTTAATCTATTTTTAAGAAGTTTTGCTTCAGTGTAAAATTGTTCCGAATCTGTGCAATTTCGTTTGTGTCTCAAAAATTGACCGTATGGAATATTTTGAATCAATTTCATTGGATGATGACTATCAAAAGATAACAATGCATTTCCTGCAGTTTCTTTGCGATAAGTGGCTGTTTTTAAGTTATTATTAACATTCATAATTCGCAAATCTAAGAATGATATTTCCTCTTTACTGTAGGTGTAGGTAAATTTTAGGTTCCAATCATTTTTATTTAAGTTATGCATAAATTCAATAAGTTTCATCTCCGTGTCCTCCCAGAGGAGGAACACATCATCGATGAATCTTAACCATAGGAAATACTGTCATTTGTCATTTCTACACTGTTCAGTATGCAGTCATGTTCCCATTTTCCTAGATAGAGGCAAGCAAATGTAGGGGCACAACAAGTCCCCATTGCTGTTCCCAGATTTTGTTTCAAAATGAAGGAAAGAAGTTCCATTACAAAATCAGTGTGTTTGTTGTATTCTTGTCCTCTCTGAATTAGAAAGAATTTGCTTGTCTCTATCCCTTTGTCATGGGGGATGCTTGAATAAAGAGCTTCCACGTCTATTGCAACTAAAACAGTCTTTGTCGATACAGTTATATCATTTAATTTTTTCAGCACATCAAGAGTGTCTTTCACATAGGACGGCAAACTTACGGCTAGATTTAGAGTTTTGTCGGTAACGACCCGCGTAGCTAATGCTGGCTTTTTTCTGGCCGCACCTTTAAAATAACTCTGGTATTGAGAGTCCACAGAATGGCTGCGTTAGGCTCCAAAAAAGGAGCGTAGAGCATATTTAACGCAACTTCAACTCTTGATACCAGAGTTGCTTACGGACGCGGCCAGCCTCAAAAACGTGCTCGTGCACGATTCCCCCATAGAAAACAATGGGGCTGTTTGAGCTGAAAAAAAACCTAACACCTGCAAAAAAGCCGCGTTCAGCCTACGTCTGCACCTAACACTCTAACATGTACCCCGAGTCTAAACACCCCTAACCTTACACTTATTAACCCCTAATCTGCCACCCCCGCTATCGCTGACCCCTGCATATTATTATTAACCCCTAATCTGCCGCTCCGTACACCACCGCCACCTACATTATAGCTATGTACCCCTAATCTGCTGCCCCTAACACCGCCAACCCCTATATTATATTTATTAACCCCTAATCTGCCTCCCACAACGTCGCCTCCACCTGCCTACACTTATTAACCCCTAATCTGCCGAGCGGACCGCACCGCTATTATAATAAAGTTATTAACCCCTAATCCACCTCACTAACCCTATAATAAATAGTATTAACCCCTAATCTGCCCTCCCTAACATCGCCGACACCTAACTTCAAACATTAACCCCTAATCTGCCAACTGGAGCTCACCGCTATTCTAATAAATGTATTAACCCCTAAAGCTAAGTCTAACCCTAACACTAACACCCCCCTAAGTTAAATATAATTTAAATCTAACAAAATTAATTAACTCTTATTAAATAAATTATTCCTATTTAAAGCTAAATACTTACCTGTAAAATAAATCCTAATATAGCTACAATATAAATTATAATTGGAATCAGCCAATCAGAATCAAGTTCAATCCGATTGGCTGATCCGATCAGCCAATCAGATTGAGCTCGCATTCTATTGGCTGTTCCGATCAGCCAATAGAATGCGAGCTCAATCTGATTGGCTGATCGGATCAGCCAATCGGATTGAACTTGATTCTGATTGGCTGATTCCATCAGCCAATCAGAATTTTCCTACCTCAATTCCGACTGGCTGATAGAATCCTATCAGCAAATCGGAATTCGAGGGACGCCATCTTGGATGACGTCCCTTAAAGGAACCGTCATTCGTCGGGAAGTCGTCGTCGGAAGAAGATGGGTCCGCGCTGGAGGTCTTCACGATGGAGCCGGTCCTCATCGGATGAAGATAGAAGATGCCGCTTGGAAGAAGCGCTTGGAAGGTTGCCGGTCCGGATCTACTCTTCTTCCTGGATAGGATGAAGACTTTGGACCCTCTTCTGGACTTCTTCAGCCGTCGGATGATGGATGTCTAGCCCCCGCTTGGGTTGGATGAAGATATCGGAGCCAGGACGGATCGGTGTGATACCAGGTGAGGTGAAGACAAGGTAGGAAGATCTTCAGGGGCTTAGTGTTAGGTTTATTTAAGGGGGGTTTGGGTTAGATTAGGGGTATGTGGGTGGTGGGTTGTAATGTTGGGGGGCGGGTATTGTATGTGTTTTTTTACAGGAAAAAGAGCTGAATTTCTTGGGGCATGCCCCGCAAAGGGCCCTGTTCAGGGCTGGTAAGGTAAAAGAGCTTTGAACTTTTTTAATTTAGAATAGGGTAGGGCATTTTTTATTTTGGGGGCTTTGTTATTTTATTAGGGGGCTTAGAGTAGGTGTAATTAGTTTAAAATTGTTATAATATTTTTCTTATATTTGTAAATATTTTTTTATTTTTTGTAACTTAGTTCTTTTTTATTTTTTGTACTTTAGTTAGTTTATTTAATTGTAGTTATTTGTAGATATTGTATTTAAATCATTTATTGATAGTGTAGTGTTAGGTTTAATTGTAGGTAATTGTAGGTATTTTATTTAATCAATTTATTGATAGTGTAGTGTTAGGTTTAATTGTAACTTAGGTTAGGATTTATTTTACAGGTAAATTTGTAATTATTTTAACTATTTTAGCTATTAAATAGTTCTTAACTATTTAATAGCTATTGTACCTGGTTAAAATAAATACAAAGTTACCTGTAAAATAAATATTAATCCTGAAATAGCTATAATATAAATATAATTTATATTGTAGCTATATTAGGATTTATTTTACAGGTAAGTATTTAGCTTTAAATAGGAATAATTTATTTAATAAGAGTTAATTAATTTCGTTAGATTTAAATTATATTTAACTTAGGGGGGTGTTAGTGTTAGGGTTAGACTTAGCTTTAGGGGTTAATACATTTATTAGAATAGCGGTGAGCTCCAGTCGGCAGATTAGGGGTTAATGTTTGAAGTTAGGTGTCGGCGATGTTAGGGAGGGCAGATTAGGGGTTAATACTATTTATTATAGGGTTAGTGAGGCGGATTAGGGGTTAATAACTTTATTATAATAGCGGTGCGGTCCACTAGGCAGATTAGGGGTTAATAAGTGTAGGCAGGTGGAGGCGACGTTGTGGGGGGCAGATTAGGGGTTAATAAATATAATATAGGGGTCGGCGGTGTTAGGGGCAGCAGATTAGGGGTACATAGCTATAATGTAGCTGGCGGCGGCGTGCGGACGGCAGATTAGGGGTTAATAAGTGTAGGTAGCTGGCGGCGACGTTGTGGGGGGCAGATTAGGGGTTAATAAATATAATATAGGGGTCGGCGGTGTTAGGGGCAGCAGATTAGGGGTACATAAGGATAACGTAGGTGGCAGTCGGCAGATTAGGGGATAAAAAAATTTTAATCGAGTGTCGGCAATGTTGGGGGGCCTCAGTTTAGGGGTACATAGGTAGTTTATGGGTGTTAGTGTACTTTAGGGCATAGTAGTTAAGAGCTTTATAAACCGGCGTTAGCCCAGAAAGCTCTTACCTACTGACTTTTTTCTCCGGCTGGAGTTTTGTCGTTAGAATTCTAACGCTCACTACAGCCACGACTCTAAATACCGGAGTTAGAAAGATCCCATTGAAAAGATAGGATACGCAATTGACGTAAGGGGATCTGCGGTATGGAAAAGTCGCGGCTGAAAAGTGAGCGTTAGACCCTTTAATGACTGGCTCCAAATACCGGCGGTAGCCTAAAACCAGCGTTAGGAGCCTCTAACGTTGGTTTTCACGGCTACCGCCAAACTCTAAATCTAGGCCTTAATAAGCTAGGTCTTAAGCAGAAATCAACATATTGTGAGATTTTTTCTGTAAGGGATCCCATGCCTGAAATTACTGGGCGTCCTGGTGGTGGAAATTTTTTCTTATGAAGCTTTGGTAAGCAATAAAATGTAGCTGTTGTTGGATATTTCACATAAAGAAAATCTAATTCTTTCTGGTTTATTAGACCCTCATCTTTGGCTCTTAGTAATATGTGTAACAATTTTTCCCCATATATTCCTGTAGGGTTGAAACGTAGTGTTCTATATTGATTAAAGTCCCTCAATAATCTATGGCATTCTTCAATATAATCTTTTGTATTTAGAACCACCACGTTCCCTCCCTTATCGGATGGCTTAATGGTAATTGTAGTATCTGTTCTGAGATCTTTTAGAGCTTCCCTTTGTTTTTTAGTGAGATTTTCCAATGTCAGGTTTCCACTTTTTAATTGATCTATATCTCTCTCTACAAGTTTTACAAAGTTGTGTATCAATGGTATGTTTGAAAGTGCTGGCATGTATTGAGATTTTTTCTTAAAGTCACTATAATCTATAGATCTTTCTTCAATTATTGTGGGAAGACCTGTTGTTTCCTCCTCTAATTCTTCTAGGGCTCTTAGGCTCTGTTTCTCATGCATATTTAGAACTGATCTCTCTAATTTGTTTTCAAATGTTTTCTTTAAAACAATTTTGCGGGCAAAAAGATGAAGGTCTTTAACCAAATCGAATTTGTCCATTCTATTTGTTGGTGAGAAAGTTAAACCCTTTTCTAAAACCTCAATTTGTGATGTTGATAAAGTTTTTTGTGATAAATTCACCACATTAACCATTAGGTGTTGTTCTTCCTCCTCTGTCTGAGTGGATATCTGCGTCTGCCTCTGTTTTCTATGTTTCCGCCCCCCTCTCCTGTATTTGTGGGTTTGTGACCTAAAAAACTTTTTTGTTGTTCTCTATATGATCTCTGTGATTTAGTGTCATCCCCACTAGATGCTTCTGTTTCAGAGCCACTTGAAGCGCTATATGTATAATCATAAATTTTGTTATCCTGATAATCCTGCCAGTCTCTTTGGTATTTCTTTTTCTTTCTAAATTTAATTGAATCTTGGATTTTTCTTAATTCAACTTTTGCTAACCCCATTAATCTCTCATATTCATCTTTGCCTTTCCAAATATCCACATAATTTTTTACACTTATCAAGTCTTTTTCTATTTGTTCTAGTCTCAATTTGTTCTCCTCTATCATTAGATTCATCCAGTTTATTGAGCATTGGGAGGCATATTCATCCCATTTGTTTTGAAAATTATCTAAAAGTGGATTATCTAGATTAGCACCTGGTCTTTTTCTAATCCTAAATCCCCTCGGGATCATTTTTGCCTCCACATATTTTTCTAAACTGGATATTTCCCATTTTAGTTTTTGTTCCTTAAATAGCTTTTTCTTGTAATCTTTAAATGATTTATATATATATTTGGATTATCTGAAGAATTTACAGTATTTTCCCCCACATTTGTTGGAATTGAAAATGTGTCATCAACATCATATTTCCACTCACTATCATTTAATTCAGCCATTGTTAAATCCCTGCAGAGAAAAACAAATTACACTATGTTTTACACCTGTGTCTGGCTCCTACAACACCTCCTAAGAAAGACCACTAAACATAGTCAGATTTGTAAATAGATTATATATACCAGCACCGCTAGTATAATTACACTAAAGGTCTAATACACAGAAATATAAACGTGTTCTCCATAAAGAGATACACCTTCTATGTAGTGCACGGTAAGGGTTAATATGTTTGAATAATTAAATAAAGAAATAGAACCCTTTTAGTTCCAGCAACAGACCATATACTTTCTATATATAAACCACATGACCAAAGAAGTGTAAGTAAAGAGACCCTAACACAGTATTATATGCCACATCATTTTATATATATGAAAATATTCTCAAACAACAAAATAATATCCCCCCAAGACCAGGATTCAAATGAGTTCATATATTAAACAACCCGGGTTGTGATGACGACTCTTTAGGATCCATTAGTAACATTCCCGGTTCCATTAGTAACATTCCCGGTAGGTTAATGTCCCATGATTATTCTGAGATACATGAATTATTTATTTTGTAATCCAAACAGAAGGAAACGTTAATGTAAGTATCCCACTATGCCAGTAGATCACTCTGGTAATAACCTTTTGTTGTGTCAGTTCGTAACCAGCTTTACTATATAGGTAAAACCTATAGGGAGTTAAAAGAAAGGATCAAGGAACATAAAAGGGACATTAAAAACAAATGCATCAAAACAAGTAGTGTGGCTAGACACTTTTTGGAATGCCATGGAAGCAATAAAAATGTACTGAAATTTAGAGGTCTGGAAATGATTGACGTAAAGAAAGCAAGTGGATATTTAACTTAAAGAGTTTAAAACCTCTTGGCTTGAATGAAGAGATTAATTTTGGATCATTTTTGGGTGATTAATAAATTATAATTAATCTTATATTTTTTATTTTTTTATTCTTTATTATTTTTCGATTTTTAAAAGAAATTTCTTAAATTTAAAATCAAAGTTAATATAACAAACTCCAACTATTATACACAAAAATAAGTGAGAAAAAATTTGTGTATATAACAAATGATCCAAAGATTATTAAATTCAAAATTTACAAAAACAAATATCTTTCTGAATTTAGTTGGAATACTTTAGAAATGTTTATCAACATTAGAATATCCATTAATTGATTTGGCAATACAATTTGAAGAAAAATTTTGGAATTGTGAAGAAACAGTCCCTCTTGTTTGATCCCTGCAGAGAGAACACAAAGCACTTGTAATGTTTCGTTATTTGAGATTGAAACATAGTTTAATATCGAATTGATTGAAATGTACATGTATCTATAATATTGTTTATCCTAGACAACAATGTGTTAGTATTTAGTAATATATTTCACCAGGGGGCTTTGTAAAATGTTTGTAACACAAAAATAAGGCGGAGCATTCTGTTTAAATGAATGGAGGTTAAGGTCCAATCACATACAGCCGGAAGAAGCCTGTAGGAAGCACGGGTGAAACGCGCGTAGCTGCTTGTTTGAACACAGCGGTGCTATCAGCTGAGCACCGCTGAGAAATCTCCCCACGCCAGGAATCCTGTATTTCCTATTGCTTTAACGAAGGCGTGCAGAGCACTTAAAGAGCCTTTGTTTTGGAGAAGCGGAACTATCCGGTGACTCGAAATTTGGTCCGGTATGCCTAAACCCAATATTCTGTGAAGGAGCAACGAGCAGGTAACAAATTACCACCCTATGGCCATTCACGCTAAAGGTAATAACGAATAATGAAGCACTGAAGTTATGCTGAAGAAAGGTAACATAAAGGCTAACTGTCATTCACATGTATAATACTGAAGTGATATAAATATTAGCCTGCAAGTTGGTTACGAACTGACACAACAAAAGGTTATTACCAGAGTGATCTACTGGCATAGTGGGATACTTACATTCACGTTTCCTTCTGTTTGGATTACAAAATAACTAATTCATGTATCTCAGAATAATCATGGGACATTAACCTACCGGGAATGTTACTAATGGATCCTAAAGAGTCGTCATCACAACCCAGGTTGTTTAATATATGAACTAATTTGAATCCTGGTCTTGGGGGGATATTATTTTGTTGTTTGAGAATATTTTCATATATATAAAATGATGTGGCATATAATACTGTGTTAGGGTCTCTTTACTTACACTACTTTGGTCATGTGGTTTATATATAGAAAGTATATGGTCTGTTGCTGGAACTAAAAGGGTTCTATTTTTTTATTTAATTATATATATATATATATATATATATGTGTGTGTGTGTGTGTAAAAAAAATAATTCCATAATAATATTTAATAATGTGTTTTAACGTGTATATACTGTACACATTTCACATTCCAATGTTCTTCTCCTACAGGACAATGTTATTTTTATTGGAAATACATATTTCCCTATATATATCTTTATATACCTATACCTGTATATCTATTCCTATAGATACATAGGTATAGATATCTATTTATATAGGTATAGATATCTATTTTACAGTAACATTATCAGATATATATTTAATAATACATATTTATAATTTCCTATTTAAAGAACATACAAATGTAAAATATGCATAATGTGATTCATATTTTGCGATTTAGGTCTAACGCAGTGTCGGGGTTCATGCCATGAAGATTTGGTTATTGAAATATTAATATAAAATATAAAAAAAAAATAATAATTATTAAATATTATTTTGGATACTGTAAACAATTTTAAATAATCCATATAATATATATATATATATATATATTTACAGTATCAATATTAATATTTAATAATTATTAATATTTTTTTATATTTTATATGTAATATTTCAATAATGCGCCTTAAGATAACTAGTTTTCATATGCACGAACCTGACACCACTTTAGACGTAAATCGTGAAACACGAATCATGTTACACATATTTTACATTCCTATGTATGAAGTCTATGGGGTGAATGCATTAGAGCAGTTGCAATATCTGAAGTACAGAAGTTAATGCTTGTCAGGTCTCACTCACACGCAGACTTTTTACTTTCAACACATGCTACCTGACATGTGTAAAAAGCTTACTTCTAGTGAAGTTTACGATTGGGCGGGAGCGCTAAATAGCGTGCCACTTGTAATCTGGCCCTATATATATATATTAGGGTTGCACCGATACCATTTTTTTATGACCGAGTACAAGTACCGATACTTGTTTTCAAATACTCGCCGATACCAATTACCGATACTTTTTTTTTTTTAATGTCATGTGACAGTTTACCAAGCCCAATACAGACTAATTATTTAAGATTCCTTCTTTATAATTATAATGGACTGTAATTCAAAAGACATTATGAAATAATAAAAGTTTTAATTTGTCACAAAGTTCACTGAACATGTTTATAAATAAAAAAATATTACAATAAAATATTACATTTAAAGGGGTGATGCAATTGGGTTGTAGGGCTGTTATATAACATCAATCTGACATGGAGGTTCGACTCTAAGTTGAACAGTCTTTCACTTTCCACACTATTGCACAGTGCAGAAAGATATTTTTGGGCCATTTTAGCCAGAGCTGGAAATCTGTTTATTAACTGCCCAGTACTTCAGGGGTTTGTCTGAACAAGGTACAGTGATCTCTCCTACAATAATACAAATAACAGCAATTTGTATTGGCAGAACAGTAGTAAACAATTTTTAGTTTAGTCTCCACTTAAGTTTAAAATGAAATGGGAACATGCAGTTTGAAAAGACGCCACAAGATAGCATATGGGTAGGAAGTAGAGGTATCGGTTTAAGTATCGGTTCATTTGCACGAGTACAAGTACTCATGCAAATACTTGGTATCGGTACCGATACCGATACTAGTATCGGTATCGGTGCAACCCTAATATATATATATATATATATATATATATATATATATACAGTATATATATATATATACTGTATATATAAATGGCCACTTTATTGTTGTGCTTTCTTTTGTCTTGTAGAGACAAACAGTAAGAATATACTGCAAAGTTAAAAGTACCTTGCAGAAAAATATCAGGTTTAGTGTTCCTACTGTAAATGGGTAGAGTTACAGATGTTATATGATATGGCTGCATTGGACATTCCTGAGTATTTTTTTCTGAGACATCTGTTCTCAGTTTTAAATGCTCAGTAAACAAAAGAATAATTAACACCTCTATGAAGCAGGTACGATGCAGACAGCATGGGAGACAAGATGAAACCCTTCATTTGGTATACAACCAAAGAACATATCATTTAAATCACACACTTACGCTTCTGGTTTTCTATATCTGCAACAATAAATGAAATGACTGAATAGGAACATTTTATCCTTAACTATTCATATTGTGGAATTGCTGAATGTCATTATAGTGAAAATAGAGCCAAATTGAATATGATAATTGCCTAACAGTATCTAGTGTTTTTTTCAGGCTGTAGTTTACTCTTCTCTCATATTCTCCCTTGACTACTGTAACTGTATACCATTTCTAATTGGTTTTCTCATCAAGAACTGTCATTATTTCAATTAATTATAAATGACACTAGACTGATATCTCTCGCTCATCACTAAACATCTGCTGGACCACTCTATAACTCTAGTAGGTAAGTATTGAGCCTGGTATCTCTAAACAAGCTATTATCTCCCCCTGATAAATATATCATAAGACCACCCATATTTGAAAGAGGCGAAGGGCCCTCTATTCAAATGGAGTATTCATGTCCCTCTTGTCATGCAATTATCATAAGATTTCTGTCAAGTGACCATTAATACTAAGTATTAGGACTTTTAGATTTTTGTTTCTCAAAGTAATACATCAAGAAATACCCTAGTAAACTGGAGAGCAATGTAAAAGTAAAAAAGTTAACAATGTATGTAATATCTAAATAGAAGGGTGTACAGCTGAAAGTATTTTATGTAAAGTTAAGAGTGATTTTTTTGTTTTCTGGTTATGCTAACAGAGACCTTCTCTTATTTTAAAATTTTAGTAGCTTTCAAATGTTTTTTTTTTTTTTTTTTTTGATTATTGTTTTATTCTTATTCATTTGCTGTATGAAATGCATAGTGATTTTGTTTTCTAATGTTTAATTTATTTTCAATTACGATTTTTTTGGGGGGGGAATTAGAAATGTGTACAAAGAAAACAAAAATCTTTCATTTTGTCAAAGATTAATTCCTGGGATCATTCGATTTGGCTAAATCTTAAAATTTGTTAACCCCTTATCTCCTGCGGGGAAAATCTAAAGGGTAGCAGAGGGGCCAGGACTGGCCAAGAACAAATGTAAAACTTACATAAACTAACAATGACATTGATGGATAAACTTATTGAATAAAACAAATTTGAATGATTCGAAGCCTCTCCCGCCTGAATAGTGTATATCTGAACTCCTGGGAACAGTTTTTCCCACCTTTAAAATAACGGCTTTAATGGCATGAACTAAGTAGCTATTTTTTTGCAGCACATTCAATCATTCTTTCATTTACTCATTTTGGGCCAGATTACAAGTGGAGCATTAACGTTTGCACGTGAGCGATAAGGCGTCTATTGTGGGTGTTTATGTGAGAACATTGCTGCGCCTCAGAGCTCTGGTTAACTTCTTCAAGAAAAGTTGCACAAAACACATCAAATATACATTATAAAGTATAGTTACACTCATAATAACACCACCTAATAAAAAATATTTAAAAAAATATAGCACACAAAAGTTATAAAGGCTCTAAGATATGAGGTCTCAGGTGTTAGAGAATAAAAGGCAGCCATAGATATACATACATATACATCTCTAAATATGTATATGTATGTGTTAGGGGTAATATGAACCTGATGGCAGCCATCTTGTTCCTCGCAGCCATTTTGTAATGAATAGACTTTATTATACTGGGGTATTATGCAGTGAGAATTATATGCATGTTATGAGTTTCTTTAGCTATTCGGCCTTGCCAATGTACCCTGGCCTAATGCCTAGAAGTAAGATAGAATAAGATAATGTAAACAAGAGGCTTTAGACACTCGGTTGTCTCTGCAGATGGTAGTTTGTTATGACTCTGTAAATATTGTTATGAGAAACTCATGTTCCAGTTTTTCCTTGTAAATTGCTCTGTATAACTGTGTAAGATGACGCGGTCCTAACGTGTCATCCCCTTAACCCTGTATGTTACTATAAGAAAGGCTTGCACTGTGCAATAAACAGAATTGGCTTTCGATCATAATGCTGCGTGGTCTGAGTCATTCTAAGGGGCCCTTATCAGGTAATCTACATATGCCTCAGGTGGTACACTAGGCCCCAGGCTTTGGCCTGCACTGACACTTACCCCCTGAAGGGGACACCTAACAGTTTTGGTGTCAGAAGTGGGATTCGCAGTGAGTAACTATGAGTGCTTTTACCATGCTTTCTTTCTGTGAATTTGAACCTAAATTTAGTCTGGTAATAGGTGTTGATGATAATGATATAAGGTTAAAGGGGTTCCTGTGGTTGAAGCACAGGTTTGCGGAGGTTAAAGTCCTGCCGGCAGTTGTGATACCCCTCCAGACAGGTAATCAGTCCTGTGCTGGGACACGACAGGTATTGTGAGTCCTGTCGGTGATAAGCGCGCAAGAAATATATGAATGCCAGTTGACGGGAGGATTTTTTTAAGATAAACTCCCCCGGGCGAACGTGGCAGTGAAGTGAGTAAGTCTCACGTGTGTTGAAGTTTCCCATATTCATTCCCATAATAGAGTTTTGCTACCCACCTGAAGCTCATGTTGATATCTGATGCTTGCTTTTGCTGCTATATAAAATTATGCTGTGCGTAGAAAATATTAAGTGGCTGTGCATGTTAATTGTGGCTATTATTGTATTGAGAAAGGGGAACTGCTCATAGATAAGAATGCACAGAGAAAATTACATGTATAAGGTAAAAGAAAAGAAGAGTTTATAGTTTCTGCAAAAGACAGAAATATTTTTTTAAAAACACTGTCAGTAAGTACTGCTGTTTGATAAATAGAGAAATCTCTGTGTTAAAGAATGTAGCAGGCAAAGAAGGGGGGCCACCACTGAGCGCGCACATAGCTCAGAAAAGAAAAAAAAAAAGAGAGAAAAGAAATCCTGTCTCCGTTTGTAAGATTTTTTTTGTTTGCTTGCAGTAACAAAACTGAAATTTTGTATATTGAGATGCATAATGTGTGATGGTCTGTAGGTTCTCACTATGGTATGCGTGTAACAGATTTACTTTGGACCAGGAACAGAATGTATTATTTGAAAATGATTGTCTCAAACCCTGCAAAAGTGGCCATTTTGTGGGGTTTCGGAAAAAAAAGAAAAAATGCATTGTGGAAATGGTGAAAAGTTAATCTAGTGTTTTTTATATATATATATGTATGTCGTACGCTAGAAAATAGATGCTTTTCTGAGAAAGGAAAAAAGGGAGTGAATCTCTGGTATGCGAGATGGAATGAACTTCTGTATCGTAATAATGTTTCCTTCTGTTTCTCTGCTGGGAAATCAGACGTTTTTAGAAGATATTTGGTAATGTTATTTTATATAACTGTATTTCAAAGTCACCAGCATGTTTTAAGTATGTGGTATTCATATGCAGTTTTAGTTTTAAGTGATAATTGTGTGGCGGCATGTAAAGATATGATATTGTTTTTGCAAGTGAAGTAACGGCTTTGAAAGTGCGATGGTATGGGATTTTTGTCACGCTCTGGTAAATATGAAATTGTTTCTGGTATGATTAATGGGTTAACGTATGTTGTATTTGTAAGGTCTGTGCACGGCGTGGGTGCACACAATGAAATATATTTATAGGCTGTAATTGAAAGTTTTTCTAAAAGGGCGTCCGTTTTTGTTGCAAGTAAATTAATCTGCAGGTCATGCTACAGTACAGAGGTGAAATTTGTGTGGTAAATCATACAAGCAGCCTAGATTGTCGTTAGGATATACATATGTAATTTGCGTGATGAATGGTTAGTCCTTAAAGGGACAGTTCACTGTAACAAGGTGTTGCTATTAATGTATTGTCCATGACTTGTTACACAAGCGGCATATTATCTTATATTGGTCTGGAAAATCAGAGCTCAGTGCGTAGACGGAGCAATAGAAAATTGTCATTTTCTTATTTAAAGAACCAGTGCAATAACCCTGTATTAGTAGTTTGCTAAATATATTTTTAGAGACCTTTCTTTGTATATATTTATTTTAAATTTGCTGTTCAGATAGCAGATATTTTTTTTGCAGCATAACTTAATTCTCTCTGTAATGCAAACTGAAGTGATAAGTTGTCTACAATTTTAGTGTAGGGATCCGTGAGACTAGCGGACAGAAAAAAAAAAAAAAAAAACAAGAAAAAACAGAGGAGTGAAAATATTTAAAGGGATACAGGAAAACTGGTATAACATCTGAGAATTTAAGGGAATATTTACATAAAAGACGATGAGGTTTACTGTAAGCCTAACACTAGTATATTTCACTGTGTTAGCAGTTTCAATTAAAGATTATTTTTAATTTGGTTAAAATGTCCCTTTAATTAGCCTGCATCCCACTGTGAGTGCGTTCTTATGCTGCTTATGCTTGTTTAGGCTATTTAATGAACGTCAGTATACATTTTCTTTATTATAAGGATCATTGGGATTAATTTAAAGGAGAAATTGTATTAGTATTTCTTTTGTAGAAAGCTTATTTTTTGTGTTATATACGGTTGTTATATTTGGCTGGAGAGCTGCAGAATGGGGAATATCAATTTATACACAATACTAAATCCAATAATTTTGTTGTGGTTAAACTAATTAGCTTTTATCACGTTTTAGTGTGAATTTTATATTTTTAAGCAGTAAACAGTGTTTCTCCTTTAAGTAGAAATGAAACTTTGAGCTTGCCTCACTATCCTTGAGAAGAATGATAACACTGTGCATGTTTTGGTTTTTTTTTGGCTTTGTTACAGAGAGAACAATTTGCACTGTACATTTAAAGCGGCAGTACTGGTGTTCTATGTTATAAAAAAATAACTATAAATTGCTCACTACAAAGAAACAAGTATTTATATTATATTCTGTCATAGAATATAGCTTAAAAAATGATAATTTTATTTCTGTGGCTGTCAAACTGTATCTCACAGATATAACTCTTTGTTATTTAAAATTACCCCCACTGCGTTCAATAAATAAAGGAGATATTATTTAATGAAGTGATTTCAGTGACACTTTAAAATATATATAGTTATTCGGTTATTAACTAGTCTACCACTATTATTGCAATGACTTTGATTGCTGCTTAACAGTTAAGCCGTGGTCTATAAGGTGTCTACAAATAAACACCCCTAAAACAAATGATGCACAGTTTATCTGATTCTACTGCATTTATATAACTAGCTAATTTATCTGTTCACAGTTTTGGTTTTATTTATATGGCTTACGTGTATTCTGTCTCTTGGTGTTGTAATGAGATTTATACAGCCTGTGATAAGAGGCAGTCCTCAAAGGTTTAAAAAAATTAGCATATAAGCCTACCTATGTTTGGTTTAATCTAGGAAGGTTGGTTAAAATTAAAAGTCCTATCTGAATAATGAATTTTCATTTATCCTAGAATGTCCCTTTAACAGTGGCTACTGTGGTTATCTGATCTTTCCCAAATAAGCACAATTTTATTTGTGCAATCTGTAACTTAAGTTTCTTGGGCATCTGCTGTGATTGCTGTCTTTGTGTGATATTAAAGTTTTGTACATAGTGGATGTTTTTAATTGTTTGTCATGTTCTGAGTGTGTTGCATTTCAGCGAATGTCAGAATATGTGTTGCATTCTAAGTTAATTGTAGTTGTTTGAAATTTGTGTCAGCAGCTAATGTTTCGTTTTGTGTAAGACAAGAACGATTGGTTTTCATTGTTTGTTATGTTTTTCTCTTTTGTGGACAGCATATTGAATTGTGAAGTGTATTTCATTTTGCTTGCTATTGAGAGTTGTCTCTGCATGAGTGGAGTGCATGAGTTATCGTTTAGTTTCTTGTTATCTTGTGTTTGCGTGTCACATGAGATGTTTTACGCAAACATGGGGGAAGTATTGATGAGTATTGATGAATATCTTTATGTAATGGAGGAGATTATTTTTAGGAGGTGAACCTAAAACGTTGTGAATCTCCTCGTACAATGTTATTGTGTTAATTTCAGATGCCTAAAATGTTTTATTTTTCTATGTGGTTCTTAACACTATATTTGTATTTGCAGGATGAGAGTATGCTGTCTTCAGAGATTGAAACACACTAACTGAATTATTTTTGAGTTTCCATATTTAGGTAAAATCTGTACAGGCAAAATTCCATAAGTGCACTCTTCAAAAGATTAAAGATTGAAAGCAAGTAAACCTTTAAAGAAAGAAAAGATAAAGATGAAAGACCTTTTGTCAAGCGTGTTTTAACCATCATACTGCAGTAAAAAAAGTTACTGAATTATCTTTGGATCCATTCTTTGCTTTGCATGCTGGTACCAGCCCCAGAACTGGACTCTGGGTAATCCATGACTGTTTCCTCTGATGTGTGTCTTCAGGACATAAAGACTATCCTTCTCTGGACTGTGCCTTACCGCTCGATATGGAAGTCCTGTTATGCTGTTACAGGATCAACCAATTAAATTAGGGGAGTATTGTTTTAACTCCATTCCTTATATTGCTTGTTTTGTATTCTCTTGTATTTGTTTTATTTTTATTGATCATATTTGGTCTAAGAAATCATATGCTTCATTGGTATTAGTGCACATGGTAGTTTATGTGCGTAACAAAGTAACCCTTTAGATAAGTGTAACTGTGAACTTCGCAGTATTGTACTCTATTGAATGGCCCACTGAGTATAGAAAATAGGTTTAAGGAAAATGCTGCAACATAGCATAATATTTTAGACCCTTCACCCTTTAGAACATAAGGAGGACACGTCTAAGCTAGAAGTTTATAGTAAATATACAGAGAAATGTTTGTTCAGGGAATAGCATAATTATAGTTTATGAAAGCAAATGTATTTTTCCCTTTTATTAATTAGTATGGTATCTGCAAAGTGAATTTGGTCATTCCTGATGTTTGTCAAAGAGAGTAATTCTTACCATAAAGATGTGTTTACCTTTAAAAGAGCTTGTAGTTTTAAATGATGTTCTGTTTGTATGCTTTCCTCATATAGGAGTGTGAGAGAATTTAGGTTGGAGAATTATAAGCATTATAGATAGCAGCCATCCAGAATAAAGCAACACAAGGTTCTTTTATTTTTTAGAAGTTCAAAGTGATATTGTAAAGAAATTCATTTATTTTCATTGACTGTTTTCTTTTTTCCATTCTTACAACAGGGCAGGCCTTAGCATAAGTTTGAGCATAAACATTCAGGCCCTTGAGGAAGTCTGACAGGTTTTCACTTGCGTAGTATTCATGAAGTATCATTTAAAAGTGTATAGAGAAGTTGTAAATTATTCTCTGAGAAATGTCAATGTATTTAGTTTGTATTATATATCAACAATGTTTTGTTTGATTTTAAATGACATAGGATGAAAGTGACGTTTTATTTGGACATAATTGTGATTGTATTGCGGTGTGTACTCATCCTGTACTGTTTCTGTTTGCTTCCTAGACTCCCTGTGACTCGAGTGTCTGCTTGCCATGGGTATCCACTGGTTGCCTTGTCTACCCCATGAACAAACCATCAGATTTCCAGTATCTCCCTGCGGAAGAACCGTGGATAAGCACTCCTACTGCAAATGAACTGTTGGAGAACTGTATTATAGCAAAGTGTCAAGGTGCAGCGCTCTCAAATGGACAAAGACTGTTCTTAAAGTATTCAGAGGCCACCTAGAGACAGTTGTGCTGTTGCTATGTCATGCTTTACTGTGGAAAAGGAACTGTTGGACATATTGGGGGGTGCTAGCAATGCAGGTGGAGAGATAGAAGATGCAGCGTTGTTTGGGGGTAGATGGGGGGCTGGTTGGGTCTCTGTGCTGGTAGACCGGTAGTTCTGGGAAGGCTGGAGGATAGATGGAAGGTATTGGAGGGACTGTACCTATATGCAGTGACAATTAGCCTATAAAAGTATATCACGACATGCAAATATTTTTCTCTTTAGTATTCTTATAGAGTTCTGTTACCATAATATAAGGCTTTACTAATTTTCTATGCCTGTCTATTTTTATGTTATTCTGTTAGAATAAAAGGATGGTATGTTAGGGGTAATATGAACCTGATGGCAGCCATCTTGTTCCTCGCAGCCATTTTGTAATGAATAGACTTTATTATACTGGGGTATTATGCAGTGAGAATTATATGCATGTTATGAGTTTCTTTAGCTATTCGGCCTTGCCAATGTACCCTGGCCTAATGCCTAGAAGTAAGATAGAATAAGATAATGTAAACAAGAGGCTTTAGACACTCGGTTGTCTCTGCAGATGGTAGTTTGTTATGACTCTGTAAATATTGTTATGAGAAACTCATGTTCCAGTTTTTCCTTGTAAATTGCTCTGTATAACTGTGTAAGATGACGCGGTCCTAACGTGTCATCCCCTTAACCCTGTATGTTACTATAAGAAAGGCTTGCACTGTGCAATAAACAGAATTGGCTTTCGATCATAATGCTGCGTGGTCTGAGTCATTCTAAGGGGCCCTTATCAGGTAATCTACATATGCCTCAGGTGGTACACTAGGCCCCAGGCTTTGGCCTGCACTGACACTTACCCCCTGAAGGGGACACCTAACAGTTTGTATGTGTATAAATATATATATTTATATATATATACATGTGTGTACATATGAATTTATGTGTATATATGTATTTAAAGACATATATACACATATAAATACATATGTACACTCATATAGGGGCCGATTTATCAAAGTCTGGCGGACATGATACGCTGTAGTGTATCATATCCGCCAGACATCGCTGAATGTCGATAACATACGCTGTCGGAATTTAACATTGCACAAGCAGTTCTAGTCAACTGCTTGTGCAATGCCGCCCCCTGTAGATTTGCGGTCAATTGTATAGGATCGGGCGGATTGATGTCCGCAGCCTCAGAGGCAGCGGACCAGTTAAGGAGCAGCGGTCTTAAGACCACTGCTTCATAACTGCTGTTTCCGGTGAGCTTGAAGGCTTGCGCAGAAACAGGGGCATCAGGGGCCATTCGGCCCTTGATAAATCGGCCCCATAGACATATATATGGAGCCATTTGCGGTTAAAGGGACAGTCAACACCAGAATTGTTGTTGTTTTAAAAGATAGACCAACACAGTTATACTAATACACATTTTACCTCTGTAATTACTTTATATCTAAGCCTCTGCAGACTGCCCCCTTTTTTCAGTTTTTTTGACAGACTTGCATTTTAGCTAATCAGTGCTCACTTCTCTGTAAATTCACGTGCACGAGCTCAATGTTATCTATATGAAACACATGAACTAACGCCCTCTAGTGGTGAAAAACAGTCAAAATGCATTTATATTATAGGCGGTCTTCAAGGTCTAAGAAATTTGCATATGAACTTCCTAGGTTTAGCTTTCAACTAAGAATACCAAAAGAACAAAGCAAAATTGGTGATAAATGTAAATTGGAAAGTTGTTTAAAATTACATGCCCTATTTGAATCATGATTTATTTTTTTAACTTGACTGTCCCTTTAAGTAGATGATCTTGTGCAATGTTAAATTTCGCCATGCAATGCAACATTGCAAGTGGAGATTGCACTGCTTGTGAACCTGTCCTCCTACAGGGATAGTATATTTTGCACTAAATGTGGACTTGTCTTTTTGTTATTTTTGGCTATATTTCCAAATTTAAGGCATTTTTTGTAATCACATTATCTGCTAAAAAATATTTATTATGTCTGAGGGTAGCTGGAATAATAGTTAGGAGAAAAGTGTAAAAAGGGTTCAGCATCAGGCTGTGAAATGGATCAAGAGTCAAGGGGTTAAATAGGGAATATACAAAAGAAGGACATATCTAAATGCTGGCCTATATAAAACTAGGTTGAAGGATGTCTGACTCAGCTAAAAGTTTAGTTCTCTCCATACTCCAAATCTTATTTAACCATCATCCTGCTTTCCTGCCTTTCAACATTCCTTTGGCTCCTTCTAACCCCCCTCCCTCGCTCTCAGGACAGCTACAATCACAACTGTCTTGGTCACATGAAAGATACTTCTCTATAAATACTACTGACTTCAGCTATTTGGCCAGTAATAGGGCAACAAATGGATGCAGGCCTCTAAATGCTCTCTGTAGCTGTCGGTAGCAACGGCATATGTAGCCTCTGTAACTCTTTGTCTGTATCAATCAGTATAAGTCCATTTGTCCAACCCAGTTGAATTTCCGCAAGGAAAGTAATAAAGTTTCCATTGTACAGTTTTTGAATTTGTCACAGTAAAAGGCTAAATTGCTGAGAAGCAGGTCTGTCAGAAAAAAGATAATGGCAAAAACAGTGGTGACCCATGCTAACTTTAGTGCGCTACTTGTAGTCTAGCCCAGGTATTTTTAATCATAATTATAGTGTCAAAATAATTCTGAAAACAACATAATAGCAGCCTTGGTTAGAGCTCTTCATCTTGCTTATGTTAAGTTTATACATAGATTAAGGGCTAGATTACAAGTGGAGCGCTAATTTATCGTGCCCCTGCAAACACCTTTACAAGTGGCTGGCTATTGCTACCACAAGCTTGCATTCCCATTGCAGCCTATGGAAGAGCTCTCTCTTGAGCGCGATGCTTCTGTGCAATGCGAATGTGAGGTCACGTTCGCATTGCACCTAACTCGTAATACCAGCACTGGTATTACAATGTGGAGCGCAAATATCGCTTTAGCAAAAGCAATATTTTGCCCTCCAGTTATTATCTGGTCCTAAATTGCAAATAATATAAGACCTTATAGGTTTTGGGCTATAATAGAGTTGGTAGTATTAACAGAGCCTTGGTAAAATATAGTTATGGTTTTAAAATTCATACAGTATATGAATATTAATCTTTTCAATTTACTTTATATAAATATTAGTGTGATATGTGCATAAGTTATTTGTTAATTATTTTAAGATTTTTGGAATTAGGAAAATGTTATTTATTTATATAATAAGATGGTATTGCAAGTGTAATTTTTTTTTTTTTTAATATAAATAAATTAATTATCTCTTGTAACTTAAAAAAGCAAGGGGATGCAAAATCAATCATATTTAAAACTTCTACTGCTACAGATACTTTGCTCCTGTAGCTACCTGATTCCGATTCACAGGAAGTGGAAATGGCTCAAAAATTGGCTTGTAGCTATTGCCATGTTACGTAAACTAAATATGCGACTGAATCTACAAATCCATACAACTTTGTATTATGTAGCAAGCAGTCGCTACCTATGACAGCACGGACACAGCGAACACAAGGGATTTTACTTACGAGTGTTGTATAATACGTTAGTGAAGTTTGACTCGATACATAACGAAACAAAAACACTACTTTTTCCTGTAGCGAACCCATTTTACCAATTTTGTGTAATCCATCCCTAAACCTATTAGGTCTTACATTATTTGCAATTTAATCTACAGTATGTATAAATTAAACATTAGCAAGGTGAAGAAGTGGTATAACCAAGGCTGCTAATATGAGGTTTTCAGAATTACTTTGACACTATAATTATGATTGAACATATTGGGCTAGACTATAAGGGGTGCGCTAAAGTTAGCACAGGTTGCAATATTGTGACTGCAATAACTTGCACTCTTATTACAAGTTGAAAATTTGCACTTGTTGAGTTAGCGTGACTGAAGATCTAGCTTAAAGTGTAAGGGGTAAAAAAAACGTTGCACCAAGCACAACATAAGTATATATGTGTATGTATATATCTATGTGTGTGTATATATGTAAATACATGTGTATTTATGAATTTATATATGTATATACATACATATATACACATGTACAGTATATAAATATACATATATATATATATATAATTTATATTTATAGAGAGAGAGACAGAGATATATATTTTACAAAAAAATTATTTATATTTATATATATATATATATATATATATATATATATATATAGAGAGAGAGAGAGAGAGAGAGAGAGAGAGAGAGAGAGAGAGAGAGAGAGAGAGAGAGAGAGAGAGAGAGAGAGAGAGAGAGAGAGAGAGAGAGAGAGAGAGAGAGAGAGAGAGTTAAAAAAGAAAATGTCTTCTATGTTAAGAACATTGGAATGTGAAATATTCATACCTACCTTTGGGTTTAGCACTATAGGTCTTACGCGGTGCGCGTTAGTTTGTGAGCGATTAGTGTTAGCTGTGCTTCATTGAAGTCTATGGGGAGAAGTTAACACGGTTGTGACGTTAGCCCGCATTGAGTTTTGCTCACGCACAGTTTACTTTCAACTTGTAATGCGCGTGCCAACACGCACGCATTAAAAGTTTGCTTTGACCAGTATTTGTGCCCGAGCGTGCCACTTGTAATCTGGCCTATTGAATTTTGTGTGCTGAGAGTAACAGTATGTTATATTATCTGTGTGTGGATTCTTGCAGTTGGATGCAAAAACCCAAATGTTAATTTTAGACTTAGTGGTACTTTACTGACAGTTAATATAGTGGAATGACACTTGGGAGTTATTATTTCAAACAATCTGAAAGTTGGTGAGCAATTCACTACAGCAGCAGGTATGTCCAGTAAGTAAGTAAGTAAGTAAGTAAGTATACAAACAGGTGTAATTTTAGACTTAATTATTCTTGACTGGAGAGTACCCATTGTGCAATCATTAATTTGCCTTTTTCCCAATACTCTATGATCTGTACTGTAAACCGGTAAAAAGTGATCATCTTGGAGTAAAAATAATTACAAAGCAGCATTTTTAACCCCTATACATAGATTAGAAAGGTTTTTAAAGCTCTCCTTAGGTACTATAGAGACAAAGCAAGCTCTATTATATAATTTTCCTTTAATATAATACACCTTAACCTTTATGAATCCGATAGGTACTTAGTGGTAGTCTCATTTGCTTAATGTGGCACCTGATCACTTATGATGATTAATATTTACTAAAAATATGCTGCTGAATTTGTTATTAGTGTGACACAAATTTCCCCCATATATTTAGTGTCTTAAATAATCAGAGCATGTTATATCACTCACAACTCTTCAAACTCCCCAAGCATCATTTATACATCCAAATGACCTGCCACAACATAAATAAAGATTTAATGTATTATAACACTTTAGGCTTATTACAAATACAGCATTCAGTTAATATTTTACTACACTCAGAATGTCATTTAAAAATGTAAAGTATTTTTAATTGCAATGGCCAACATGAAATAGATATCTATAAATATAAAAGTTTTTCTTTCTGAAGTAACTGTAGGCCAAAGATTGTACAAAGCAGAATTATTTACTGTTGTGTCCTATTTATCATGTGTGAGTTAATTATTTTTTAAAGGTTTCATACAAAGTGTTATCTATATGCTTATTTTATGCTTCTTATATAATTTTTATTTCATGGCTTCAAGCATATGCAAATTTCTGTTTCTTATGCTTCCTTGTTTGTGTTCTAATGCTTGTTTAGCAAAAAGTGAGGCTGATCACATGATGAATGGTTTACAAGGTCCTAGAGCGGTTTCAGGAAAGCCATTGATACCTAGAAATCCTGTATAAACCAGGAAGTTTCAGTCCAAAGAAAAAAAGCTTTACAGACAGTAGTACATTTGACACTGTTATTTTTTTCAGACTGGCTTCCTAGAAAATGATGTGAAAGGAGAGTCACCCCGCCTCTCATGAGAGCTTGTGAGGAAGCCATATATGGACTTGAAGGACAGTTCCAAGGCTGTTGATTTTATTAAAATGTGTTTAACAGTGACATCTACAGGTAGGCAGTGGAACGTTCAATTTGACTTAATATGTTATATCTTACTTTAAAAAGATGCTAGTGTGTAACACTTTAGAACTCACACTGGGCATAAAATGATAAAAATACAATGTTCCTATTCAGATACATATTTAACAAACTGTTTGTTGATATAAAATAATTAGTGACATTTAACAACCATGTGTATTAAAAAATACTATTTAAACACAGACATGTTTGCATGGTTTAGTTAAAGGTGCTAAAAATATTAAAACTAACAGGAATTTTTCACAGAGATTACGAGTTATGCGGTAACAGGGGTGCGTTGCTAACGAGCAGTTTTTTTTCACCGCTCACTTAAGACAACGCTGGTATTACGTTTTTTTTTAAACCCAGCATTAGCCGCAAAAAAGGTGAGCGTAGAGCAAAATTTAGCTCCACATCTCACCTCAATACCAGCGTTGCTTACGGTAGCGGTGAGCTGCCAAAATGTGCTCGTGCACGATTTCCCCATAGGAAACAATGGGGCAGAATCAGCTGAAAAAAAACCTAACACCTGCAAAAAAGCAGAGTTCAGCTCCTAACGCAGCTCCATTGATTCTTATGAGGAAACAAAAGTTATGTCTACATCTAACACCCTAGCATGAACCCCGAGTCTAAACACCCCTAATCTTAACCCCTAATCTGCCGCCCCCGACATCGCTGACACCTACATTATATTATTAACCCCTAATCTGCGCTCCGGACACCGCCGCCACCTACATTATCCCTATGAACCCCTAATCTGCTGCTCCCAACATCGCCGACACCTACTTTTTATTTATTAACCCCTACTCTGCCGCCCCCAATGTCGCCGCCACCTAACTACACTTATTAACCCCTAATCTGCCACCCCCAACGTCGCCGCAACTATAATAAATATATTAACCCCTAAGCCTAAATCTAACCCTACCCCCCCCCAACTTAAAGGGACAGTTAACACCAGAATTTTTGTTGTTTAAAAAGATAGATAATCCCTTTATTACCCATTCCCCAGTTTTGCATAACCAACACTGTTATATTAATACACTTTTTACTGCTGTGACTATCTTGTATCTAAGCATCTTCTGACCGCCCCTAATCACATGACTTTTAGTTATTATCTATTGACTTGCAGTTTAGCCAATTAGTGCAGTGTCTGCCACAACTCACGGGCGTGATCACAATGCTATCTATATGGTTTACCTGAACTACTCTCCCCTGCTGTGAAAAGCAAATACAAAAGCATGTGATTAGAGGCGGCCTTCAAGGGCTTAGAAATTATCATATGAGCCTTTCTAGGTTTGCTCTCAACTAGAATACCAAGAGAACAAAGCAAAATTGTTGATAAAAGTAAATTGGAAAGTTGTTTAAAATTACATGCCCTATTTGAAAAATAAAAGTTTTTTTGGGCCTTGACTGTCCCTTTAAATATAATTTAAAATAATCTAAATAAAATTACAACAATTAAACAAATAATTCCTATTTAAAACTAAATACTTACCTATACAATAAAACCTAAGATAGCTACAATATAACTAATAGTTACATTGTAGCTAACTTAGGGTTTATTTTTATTTTACAGGCAACTTTGTATTTATTTTAACTAGGTACAATAGTTATTAAATAGTTATTAACTTTTTAATAACTACCTAGCTAAAATAAATACAAAAGTACCTGTAACAAAATTCTAACCTAAATAACAATTACACCTAACACTACACTATAATTAAATAAATTTACTAAATTACCTACAATTAACTACAATTAAATTAAATAAACTAAAGTACGAACAAAATCCACTAAATTACAGAAAAAAATAAAATAATTTTAAACTAATTACACCTAATCTAATCCCCCTAATAAAATTTTTAAAAAAAACAAAATAATAAAAATCCCTACCCTATACTAAATTACAAATAGCCCTTAAAAGGGCCTTTTGCTGGGCATTGCCCCAAAGTAATCAGCTCTTTTACCTGTAAAAAAAAATACAATACCCCCCCAACATTACAACCCACCACCCACACACCCAACCCTACTCTAAAACCCACCCAATCCCCCTTAATAAAACTTAACACTAACCCTTTGAAGATCACCCTACCGTGAGACGTCTTCACCCAGCCGGGCACAAGTGGTCCTCCAGAGGGGCAGAAGTCTTCATCCGATCCGGGCAGAAGAGGACCTCCAGACGGCCAGAAGTCTTCATCCAGGCAGCATCTTCTATCTTCATCCATCTGGAGCGGAGCGGGTCCATCTTGAAGCCAGCTGACGTGGAGCATCCATCCAGACCGACGACTACACGATGAATTTAGCTCACATTCTATTGGCTGTTCCATTCAACCATTAGAAAGCGAGCTCAATCCTATTGGCTGATTGCATCAGCCAATAGGATTTTTCCTACCTTAAATTCCGATTGGCTGATAGGGGACTTCTGCCCCTCTGGAGGACCACTTGTGTCCGGCTGGGTGAAGACATCTCACGGTAGGGTGATCTTCAAGGGGTTAGTGTTAGGTTTTATTAAGGGGGGATTGGGTGGGTTGTAGAGTAGGGTTGGGTGTGTGGGTGGTGGGTTTTAATGTTGGGGGGGGGGTATTGTATTTTTTACAGGTAAAAGAGCTGATTACTTTTAAGGGCTATTTGTAATTTAGTATAGGGTAGGGATTTTTATTATTTTGGGGGGCTTTTTTATTTTATTAGGGGGATTAGATTAGGTGTAATTATTTAAAATTCTTGTAATTATTTTATTTTTTTCTGTAATTTAGTGGGGGGGTTTCGTACTTTAGTTTAGTTTATTTAATTGTAGTTAATTGTAGGTAATTTAGTAAATTAATTTAATTATAGTGTAGTGTTAGGTGTAATTGTAATTTAGGTTAGGATTTATTTTACAGGTACTTTTGTATTAATTTTAGCTAGGTAGTTATTAAATAGTTAATAACTATTTAATAACTATTGTACCTAGTTAAAATAAATACAAAGTTGCCTGTAAAATATAAATAAATCCTAAGCTAGCTACAATGTAACTATTCGTTATATTGTAGCTAGCTTAGGGTTTATTTTATAGGTAAGTATTTAGTTTTAAATAGGTATAATTTATTTAATTGTAGTAATTTTATTTTGTTTTATTTAAATTATATTTAAGTTAGGGGGGTTAGACTTAGGGTTAGACTTAGGTTTAGGAGTTAATAAATTTAATATAGTAGCGGCGACGTTGGGGGCGGCAGATTAGGGGTTAATAAATGTAGGTAGGTGTCGGCGATGTTAGGGACGGCAGATTAGGGGTTAATAAAATTGAACTAGTGTTTGCGAGGCTGGAGTACGGCGGTTTAGGGGTTAATACATTTATTAAAGTGGCGGCGATCTCTGGTTCGGCAGATTAGGTGTTAAAAATTTTATTATAGTGTTTGCGATGTGGGGGGCCTCGGTTTAGGGGTTAATAGATAGTTTATGGGTGTTAGTGTACTTTGTAGCACTTTAGTTAAGAGTTTTATGTTACGGCGTTAGCCCATAAAACTCTTAACTACTGACTTTTAAATGTGGTAGGAGTCTTGACAGGAGAGGGTCTACCGCTCACTTCTTCCAAGACTCGTAATACTGGCGTTATGCAAGTCCCATTGAAAAGATAGGATACTTAATTTACGTAAGGGGATTTGTGGTATGCTCGAGTCATGAAATAAAAGTGAGTGGTACACCTGTACCTGCCAGACTTGTAATACCAGCGGGCGTTAAAAAGCAGCGTTGGGACCTCTCAACGCTGCTTTTTAAGGCTAACGCAAGACTTGTAATCTAGGTGTATATTTGTATACAATGTAATCAAGCATCACTACAAAACATAAAAAATCCACCACAAGAACACAAGTAAACAAACAAAAAAACAAACAAACTTTAGTACATTTTAAAATACCCTCTTTAAGGTGCAACAAAGGATTGCAGCCACCAATCAGCAGCTACTGAGCCTATCTAGATATGCTTGTCAGCAAAGAATATCAAGAATGAAGCAAATTTGATAATAGAAGTAAATTAGAAAGTTGTTTAAAATTGTATGCTCGTTCTAAATCATGAAAGAAAAAAATATTGGGTTTCATGTCCCTTTGACGTTTTTTTTTTTTAAGGGATATGAAACCCAACATTTTCCTTTCATGATTCAGATAGAGCATGCAATTTTAAACTACTTTCTAATTTTACTTCTGTTATCATTTTTTCTTGTTATTATTTGTTGAAAAGCAGGGATGCTTCGGAGAAAATTTGATAATATAAGTAAACTGAAAAACTTTTTTATAAATGTATTCTCTTACTGAATCACAAAAGAAAATTTGTGGGTTTCATAACCTTTTAAATATTGTGCATCTTAGAAGAATATATTTTGGTTTTAATAAGGAAACAATCATTTTACCCCTAGCCAGTTTATTTTTAATCAAAGGTAAATATATATGTTATGCAATAGTTTTGATTTTACAATTACTTTGCATGAAGGTCTCCTAGGCAGATACAATGTTGCAAGGGAGTGGGTTCATGCTTTACAGTTTCAGTTCTTTTAAAATCCAGTATAATAAAGATGTTATAAGTCTTTTCCAGCTTATTTTAAGAACATACCAACATGGAATGAAACGGTCATTTAACAAACAGTTGAAAAAAATCGTTAAAACAATACTTGCAAATGTTTAACAGTGAAAATATAGAGATAGAAAAATGGTGCTCATCATGCCAATATATAATTGGCATTCAGATGGTTTACCAGCAGTACAGATAAACCGATAAATATATAAATATTGCCCAGAGACGTCTGGGATGGGCTTTCACAAAGGGCCATAAACGTATGCCAAAACTAGCTAAATATAAACAGGTCTCAAAATTTCAAGCCCTAATCTGCTAGCCAGCCCAAAAGGTTACTTGCCAGTTTTGATCCCACCCCCCCGTCACCCCCCTCTTTTCATATTTTTAGCCAATGTGAAACACCTTATTGTGCAGTAATTTGTTAATATTGGTTTTGTTTTATACCATAAATTAAATAATGCTACATTCTGTAATAAATTAACAAAAATAAGTGCATAGCAGTAAGCAACATCAAAGAGGGTTCTAGGGAAGACAACAGCTGGACAGAAAAAGGAAGTTGTTGTTTTGCAAGAAAGCAGATAGTGTTGATATTAATGTGAGGTCATAGCTGTCTGGGTGCCAGGAATCAGACTGAGATGAGAAGTGCAAAAATAATCACACCTTTTATTAATAACAAAAAATAATAAAAAGTCCAAAAGTCAAATAACAAGCCAGGAGTCATGAGCCAAAGCGAGTAGTCAGACGAGCCGAGATTTACGAACCAGGAGGGACGTCAGACAGCCAGGTAATACACAGGAACTGACAAACAAGTCTGAGTAAACACAAGGGCAAAGCATACTGAACAGAGGCCCTTTAAATAATAAGTGATGACATCACAATTCTGAGACTGCAAGCTGTTTCACACGGATGATTTACAATAGTCTGGCTATAAGAGGGCGTGCAGGAAATGAGCAGCATCACACACTCTGCACCAGATTCAGCAATAAAAGGTAAGCAAAATGGCTGCCAGCAGCACATGTCAAACAAAGCAGGGAAAAAACCCTGACAATAGCAGACCTGGAAACATTGTTCTATAACTATCACCTCTCATCTATCTTTCTCCACTCCCTCCTCTCTTTAATCTCTATTTTTACCCCCCTCCCTTCTCTCTCAGGCCATATCTTCTCTTTACACTCTTTCTTTTCTTCTTCACTCTTTTTTTTTCTCTCAACACTTTAACACTTTCTTTTTCTCCACTATTTATTTTACTCTCCAATCTCTCTCTGCCCCTGTTTACCCTTTCAGAAGTAAGTCTAAGCACCAATGTGGTCATTAGAGCACTGGTTTTCAAACCTGTCCCCAAGCCTCCCCAACAGGTCATGGTTTCAGGATTACCTTGGATGAGAGCAGGTAAAATAACCATGTTTACTAATCAGCTGATTAGTGCTCCAGTTCAGGTATCCTCAAAATGTGGCCTGTGAGGAAAACCAGTGAAAACCAGTGCCCTTGAGGAATAACATATCATTATCCTTTTTTTTGTTTTGGTCTAGCCGTTCTCCACGTTAGTCTCTTCAGTAGGGCAGTGGTGGCTTTAAAGCAGTTAGGAACTTGTGAGGGGGGCCTCACTGCATTTTCCTAACATGTTGCTGCCCTTGTATAGAAAGCCAGAGTAGGTTTACTCTGTTCTTTCATTTTTCCACAGGTCTCTGTAAGAAGAGACGTCCTTTCATACCGTGTGAGCAGTCCTCCTGACGGACAGCTAGATGTGCAGGTAAGTGCCTTTTGTCTTCTGGGGCTAGGAGGCTGGCACTTAATATGGGACAAAAAATCCTTAATGGAGGATATTTCTGGCAGTGGGAAGGCACTACATTGCATGTGATTTTGGAGACTTAGGGGTTAATCTCCTTCAAGGCAAGGAAGGATTTATCTTTCTATTGGGGGCTTAAATTTAAATGTAATCCTCACTTATTTTTAAAACAATAACTCTGTTTATTAAAACAATAGGGGTTAACCAAACACTAATTCTCATGTTTCTCAGAGTAATAGCAGTGACTATCAAGAGAGCACGCTCTTTCACTTTCAGCGCCATTCCTATGGGGCGAGTATGGTGTTCAATTCCTCCACTTTTTGAGAGTAAGCAGAGCAGTGTCATTTTTATTTTTTTTCTTGTCCTGCAATAAAAGTTCTTAGTCAAGTATTACTAAGTTTTTTGCGACAGGATGAAGCGCTATGTAACAGAAACTGCGCTTCATCCCTATGCCGTACTTTTCCTGGCCCCGCCTCTTTCTCCTCAGAGAAGTGGAGTGGCGCCATTTTAGGCTCTTGTTGAGTCAGTGTCTGTAACACTGCCTCATTCTCCGGCTGAGATTTGAGCGGAGTTCTTGTTATGCCTGTTACTGGGTCTTCAGCGGAGAAGCCTTTTTTAGAGAGGCTGCCCTTATAGAGAGAAACGCCATTTTAGAAAACACATGGCTTGAAGAATGTTACTTGATAATAACGTGTTCCTGGTGGAAACATTATTTTTAAATACAGATTTTCTTTAGTGTGTATGTGCATATATTATTAAAAAGTCTAGTGAGCTAACAGAGCGAATATTTATAAATCCTCAAGTTAGGTTTTATAAATGAAGGTTCTTTCCACTGTAGTTGTCAGGGTGCCAGGAATCAGACTGAGATGAGAAGTGCAAAAATAATCACACCTTTATAAATAGCAAAAAATAATAAAAAGTCCACAAGTCAAATAACAAGCCAGGAGTCAAAACCAGAGCTGGTAGTCAGACGAGCCGAGTCAGGAGCCAAAGCGAATAGTCAGACAAGCCGGAGTCAGGAACAAGGAAAACAGCAGAGTCAGGAACAAGCCAGGGATCAGGAACCAGGAAGGACGTCAGGCAGCCAGGTAATACACATGAACACTCACAAACAGGTCTGAGACAACTCTAAGGCAATTCAATATCCAAATAAATAATTTTCCAGCCTCTAGTAAAAAGGTTAAAAGACCTTTATTTTCTCTTTTCAGGGTCCATCATACAAACAACAACGTTTCAAACCACAACCTGGTTCTTAATCATGTCTCATGCTTTCTCTCCTAAGGCTGGTGAGGAGGATTCACCGGTAGCTTCTGAGGGTGAAATCTCAGATTCGTACAGTATATTTTCTTCATCTGATGCTGAAGTGGCCTCCTTCAGATGTATGCTTGAACACCTTGTGTACTGTTAAAGGAGGTTTTAGCTACTTAGACGACACCGATACCCCTGTTGTTGTCAACCCTTGGAAATTTTGTAAACTTTATCTTTTCTATGATGTTCCTTCCTATGAAGAAGTGTTTCTAGAGGTGCTATGGAATCAGCCAGGGATCAGGAACCTGGAAGGACGTCAGGCAGCCAGGTAATACACAGGAACTCTCACAAACAGGTCTGAGACAACGCAAAGGCAAAGCATACTGAACAGAGGCTCTTTAAATAATAAGTGATGACATCTCAATTCTGAGACTGCATCCTGTCTCACACGGATGATGCACATCAGTCAGACCATAAATGGAAGTGCAGGAAATGAGCAGCATCCCCCACAATGCACCATAGTCAGGAAGAGAGGTGAATAAAATGGCTGCCAGCAGCACATGGCAAACACAACAGGGAAAAAACACTGACAGTACCCTCCCCTCAACGACCCCTCCCCCGCAGGAGGACAAAAGGCTTATTGGGGAAACGGGCATGGAAGGCACGGAGGAGGGCGGGAGCATGAACATCAGAGGAGGGAACCCAAGAATGCTCCTCCGGACCGTAGTCCCTCCAGTGAACCAAATACTGTACACGGCCCCTGGACATACGAGAGTCAATAATGCTGCTGACCTCATACTGCTCATGGTTGTCAACAAAGATAGGACGGGGACAAGGCAACACAGTGGTAAACCGATTACAAACCAATGGTTTCAAGAGGGAGACATGAAAAACATTGGAGATGCGCATAGCAGGAGGAAGGTCAAGAGCGTAGGCCACAGGATTAACCCGTCGGAGTATTCGAAAAAAGACCAACATAACGGGGAGCCAATATATTGGAAGGCACACGAAGGTTCAAGTTGCGGGAGGACAGCCAAACTCTCTCACCAACCTGGTAGGAAGGTGAAGGCAGACGCCTATGATCAGCCTGGAACTTTTGGTGCTGCATAGAACTATGAAGGCAATCCTGAATCTGCACCCACGTGGAACGGAGTTGCAGGAGATGCTCCTCCAAAGCTGGAATACCCTGAGACATGAATGAATCGGGCAACAAGGATGGTTTAAACCCATAATTCGCCATGAACGTGGATAACTTGGAGGAAGCATTAATAGCACACTCTGCCCAAGGTAACAGTTCAGACCAATTATTGTGGTGATCTGAGACATAGCAATGGAGGAACTGTTCCAGAGCTTGATTAGACCGTTCCGCAGCCCCATTGGATTGAGGGTGATATGCCGAGGAGAAGGAAAGTTGGATCCCCATTTGAGCACAAAAGGAATGCCAAAATCTGGAGGCAAACTGGCTACCCCATTCCGACACTATCTCCTTGGGTAACCCATGTAAACGGATGACCTCCCGGCCAAAAATTGAAGCAAGCTCCTGAGCGGTAGGCAGCTTCATCAAGGGAATGCAATGTGACATTTTAGAAAAACGGTCAACCACCATAAGGATAACAGTATTGCCATTGGAAACAGAGAGCTCAACAATGAAGTCTATGGAAAGATGTGTCCAAGGACGCTCACCATTAGCAATAGGTTGAAGAAGACCCACAGGAAGACGTCGAGGAGTCTTATTCTGTGCACAAACTGAGCAGGAGGCAACATACGCAGCAACATCAGAACGAAGACCTGGCCACCAGAATTGTCGAGTGACAGACCAAATCATTTGGTTCTTGCCTGGGTGACCTGCGGCTTTAGGATAGTGTGCAAAAGTTTAGTTTGAAGATTCTCAGGAACAAAACACTTACCACTAGGTTTCTCAGGAGGTGCATTGGTTAGGGAGAAGTCAAATTAGTATGTATGGTAGCCAAAATATGGTCAGGAAGTATAACAGGAGTAGGTACAGACTCCTCCTTGGACAGAGGTGAAAATTGTTGAGAGAGGGCATCAGCCCTAACATTCTTACTACCAGGCAGGTAGGAGACCACATAATTAAACCAAGACAAAAATAGCGCCCATCTGGCCTGTTGGGGTGACAAACGTTTTGCTTCAGATAGATAAGTTAAATTCTTGTGGTCAGTAAGAATGAGCACTGTAACGCTAGTACCCTCGAGAAGATGCCTCCATTTCTTGAGTGCCAAAATTATGGCCAGTAATTCCCTGTCGCCAATTTCATAATTGCACTCCGCTGGAGACAATTTCTTAGAGAAGAAACCACACGGATGCAAGGAACCGTCAGGCATAGGACGTTGAGACAAGAGGGCACTTACTCCAGTCTCAGATGCATTGACCTCAAGAACGAAAGGCAGGACAGGGTTATGATCAGCCAGAACTGGAGGGGCAGCAAAGGCAGTCTTAAGACTATCAAAGGCCTTAATGGCAGTAGGTGACCAATGGAGTGGATCATTCTCTTTACGGGTCATGTCTGTGATAGGTTTAACCAAGGAAGAAAAGTTTTTAATAAACTTTCTATAATAATTGGCGAACCCCAAAAAACTTTGAATAGACCGAAGACCAACTGGACGAGGCCACTGCAGAACTGCAGATAACTTGTCAGGATCCATGGAGAACCCTGCAACAGAGATAACATAACGTAGGAAGGTTACTTGAGTCTGATGGAACTCACATTTCTCGAGTTTACAAAACAGGCCGTTCTCACGTAGTCTCTGAAGAACCCGTATAACATCAGAACTATGAGCCTCAAGTGTGGGTGAGTGTATGAGGATGTGGTCTAAGTACACCACAACACACTGTTGCAACATATCTCATAGGACATCATTAATAAATTCCTGAAAAACAGCAGGAGCATTACATAGGCCAAAGGGCATTACAAGATACTCATAATGCCCACTCCTTGTGTTAAATGCTGTTTTCCATTCGTGACCGTCCTTAATCCTAACGAGATTGTACGCTCCTCTCAAATCAAGTTTAGAAAAGACTGTAGCTCCCTTAAGGCGGTCAAAGAGTTCCGTAATGAGCGGAATAGGTAAGCATTCTTAATGGTAAGACGATTAAGACCCCTATAATCGATACATGGTCTTAACTCGCCACCCTTTTTCTTCACAAAGAAGAAGCCAGCCCCTGCAGGAGAGCAGGATTTGCAGATGATCCCCCGCGACAGAGCATCGGCAACATACTCTTCCATAGCACAAGTCTCTGCAACAGACAGAGGGTGCGCCCGGCCCCGAGGAGGAATGGCTCTGGGTTGCAGGTCTATGGCACAATCGTAAGACCGGTGAGGAGGCAACCTACCGGCACGCACCTTGTCAAACACGTCTAGGAACTCTCGGTACTCCTCTGGCAGTTGAGATACCGAAGAAGTGCACAAGACTTTAACTGGTTTCCGAAGACAAGTGGAAATACATTGCAGGGACCACGACAAAATTTCGGACCTGCGCCAGTCGAGACTGGGATTGTGTTTTTGGAGCTGGAAAATGTGGAGAGTTTATCACCTGGAACTGTAGGGTTTCAAAATGGAGAGCCCCAACAGCCATGGACAAAGGAGCAGTTTCGTGAGTAACAAGTGCGGACTGAAGGGGCCTGACATCAATGGCCTCAATAGCAAGCGGAATGGACCGAGGCAAAAGAGGAATGGAGTGCTTTGATACAAAAGCACTGTCAATGAAATAGCCCGCAGCACCGCAGTCAACAAGAGCCTGAGTGACTATGGAGGAGTCCACCCAGGAAAGTACAACCGTAACCAAAGGTTTCTCCTTAAGCGGTTCTGGGGACAAGGATAAACCACCCAAGGTGTGAGCGTTTCCCGGCCAGGTAGGACAAGACTACAAAATGTGGCCCTGTAACCCACAATAGAGGCAGAGCCCTCCCTCCTCCTAAAGGCCCTCTCCACCGAGGAGAGAAGCGTGAATCCCAACTGCATCGGGACTCGGGACCAGGAAACATGGGAGGAGAGGGAGGCATGGGTGGAAATGAACACGTAGGAGACAACGGAACAGGAGGCTTCCGCAAGCGCTCCTTGAAAGAGGGCCTCTCTCTGAGTCTGATGTCAATTAGGATAAAAAAAGACACCAATGCCTCGAGATCCTCTGGTAAATCTCTGGCAGCAACTTCGTCTTTAATCGCATCAGAGAGCCCATGAAAGAAGGCTGCAACAAGGTCTTCATTGTTCCAACCTACCTCTGCGGCAAGCATACGGAACTCAATAGCATACTGAGCAACAGATCTTGTACCTTGCTGAATGGACATGAGTCGTTTAGCAGCAGAGGAGGAGCGAGCTGGAAAATCAAATACCCTTCGAAAGGAGGCCACAAATTCAGGGTAATTTGAAATCACAGGTTTATTAGTCTCCCACAAGGGATTAGCCCAGGCAAGAGCTGTGTCAGAGAGTAACGAGATGAGAAATCCCACCTTAGCTCTGTCAGACGGAAACGCCTGAGGTAACTTCTCAAAGTAAATGCCCACCTGGTTCAAAAACCCTCTGCACTGAATAGGATCGCCTCCATATCGCTGAGGTAGAGGTGCAGAACCGGACATGCTCCTGGTAGGCATAGGTGCAGCAGCGGAAACAGGAGCAGCCATAATTTGCGGGACACTTTGGTCCAAATTTGCAGTGCGAGTCAGCAGGATTTGCAGGGCTTATGCAATTGATCCAAGCGGTGATCCTGTACATCCATCCTGGAAATGAAGGCAGGTAAAGGTGGATAATTAACAGCATCAGGATTCATGGCCTTTGCGTATGTCAGGGTGCCAGGAATCAGACTGAGACGAGAAGTTCAAAAATAATCACACCTTTATAAATAGCAAAAAATAATAAAAAGTCCACAAGTCAAATAACAAGCCAGGAGTCAAAACCAGAGCTGGTAGTTAGACGAGCCGAGTCAGGAGCCAAATCGAATAGTCAGACAAGCCGGAATCAGGAACAAGGAAAACAGCAGAGTCAGGAACAAGCCAGGGATCAGGAACCAGGAAGGACATCAGGCAGCCAGGTAATACACAAGAACTCTCACAGACAGGTCTGAGACAACTCAAAGGCAAAGCATACTGAACAGAGGCCCTTTAAATAATAAGTGATGACATCACAATTCTGAGACTGCATCCTGTCTCACATGGATGATGCACACCAGTCTGGCCATAAAAGGAAGTGTAGGAAATGAGCAGCATACCCCACAATGCATCATAGTCAGGAAGAGAGGTGAGTAAAATGGCTGCCAGAAGCACATGGCAAACACATCAGGGAAAAAACCCTGACAGTAGTTTAGTGGCAAATCCAGTCTAGGATATACTGTTCCTAGAAATTAATGATTATGACTCTTGAGGACCAAATAAACATTTTGTCCCTCATATTTAGAATGTATCCTTTCATAATAAAGATATTCTTTTTATTGAGCCTCATGTCTCTCAGGATAAATTTGATAAAAAATGATTTGTCTATGCACTTCAGTGCTGCTTGAATAGCATTGTGGCTAAGTAAGCAGTTTAGTAACTGAGATTTACTGGTTTGATTCACTATACTGGTAGGGCGCAAATATACAAGGTATTGAATGTACAGATAAGTTGTTGCCCTCTGAGCCTCTTGCCTCCCAGGATGATTCTGCTCAGGTAATGCCACAGCTTTCTCCTTAAACGTCCCAAGCCTCTATGGCATCACATGCAGTGCCCTGCGGTTCCTCTCAATCTCCTGGAGGAGTGTATTTGCCTGCAGATTTTGCATCTCAGGTATCCTCTGCGGTATCTGCAGCTTTATCTGTTGTTCTTTCCCTACAGGGAATACGCAAGAGGACATTTAAAGATTCAGATAGTAAGGATTCTGCTACACAGGTTGCTTTCTCTCCTAAGGCTGGTGAGGAGGATTCACCGGTAGCTTCTGAGGGTGAAATCTCAGATTCGTACAGTATATTTTCTTCATCTGATGCTGAAGTGGCTTCCTTCAGATCTATGCTTGAACACCTTGTGTACTGTTAAAGGAGGTTTTAGCTAATTGGACAACACTGATACCCCTGTTGTTGTCAACCCTTGGAAGTTTTGTAAACTTTATCTTTTTTATGATGTTCCTTCCTATGAAGAAGTGTTTCTAGAGGTGCTATGGAATTTTTTTTCAGGAATAGGAGAAGCCAAGGATACATTTCTCCCTGTCTTCCGTCTTTTAAAGGATTTTCCTGTCACTGACTCCATTAAAATGCTCGGTGGCTTGAGTAAAAGGGAGCATTTGTACTATGGCTCAGAGAACTTCGATCCCTATGGAGGATAGCTGCTCCTTTACGGATCCATGGATAAGAAGCTGGAGGTTTATTTGATCATCTAAAGCGATGCCATGTCTAATTAGACTTGCTGTGCTAGCTGCGGGGTGTTGTGGCTGAAATCTTGGTCAGCTGAGAAGCCTACCTGTGGCTTAGTGGTGCAGCCTAGGCTTTATAACTCTGCAAATGCAGGTTCAATATCCAATTTGACCAAGCCATGTGACAACTGTGGCCATATTTGGAATATATTTTATGTTTCCTGCAAGTCCAATCTTCTGGTGCTTCCTTACAAGGGTGAGACCTTGTTTGGAACTGGTCTGGCAGATTTGACCAATGACTTTACAGATGGAAACATGTCTTTTCTACTATACGTCAAAAGGAATAGACTAATGGAAAGTCTTCCTTTCCCTCTTACTGGTTGGAATCTCAACCAGTCTTAATTCAGGGGGTAGCAATCTAAGATTTCCTCCCAGGGGCATATTTCTTCTTTGTAGAGTATCTGCAGTCCAGGTATGATGAGAGGCATTCTTGAACTGGGTTCAGGACCTTCCACTCTGGGAGTGATCTGGGAGTGATAGTTCCAGTTACAGTAATGGAACGGGGTCTAGGTATTTATCTCAAGTTTTTCATAATACAGTCCTTCAAAGTAGTATCCATTCTCATTTTGGTTCAAGGGGGTCTGTTCATGACAAACATGGACCTGAAGGATGTGTATCTTCTTGTTTGCATTATCCGGAACCTTCTCAAGTTCTAAGATTCACCATCCTATAAAGATTCTTTCAGGTCTTGGGGAATTACAGGGGTGCCCTCCTGGACAATATATCGTTCAGGTGTCATCCTTCCTTCGAACAAACTCTTTTCAAGAGATGTTGTTTTTTCTTCCTTTTACCTCTCTAAAGTCTACTGTTCGGCCAACAGCAAGCTCTAGTGGTCCGGTAGATAGCTTAGCCATCTTGTAACCAGAGGGTTGGGAGTTTAAATCCAGCTGCAGCTGATTTTTTCTTCACTTTTTAGTGGCTCAAGGTATGGAGGTAATTGGTCTGATGGTTCCATGGCCTTCAACTTAGCATACCAATAAGCAAAGTTTAATTTTTGACAAAAAAGCAATCAAGGTGACACAGATGTGGTGAACATTATATACGTTACATACATATTACAATTATATCAGCATGTATACAGATATAGCACTGCTTAAGATGATATTGTACATTAGATTTGTCTTTGCATAAATGTTTTGTAGATAAGCAATTTATATAGTCCATCTGGGAGTGTTTTTGTAAAAATGGTTTTATACTGAATTTTTATATCAAGATCTGTGCATAGTCTTCTTTATAGTAGTGTCTATTACATGCAGTTATATGAAAATTGATGTATACTTTCCCTTTGAAGGAGAACCCTAGCTTGAGTTTGTCACCATTGGAAACAGCCCTATGGAAACAGCCCTGGGTAGGCTGAGAAACGCGTTGTTTTTAAAATAAATATTGTTTTTAATTATACACTTGCTGCTTTTTGTACTTTGTACTTTCTATTTGTTTGTGGATTGTAGTGCTACCTGCCTAGCACCGGAGATCAGTCTGCTGGTTGGCTGAGAAGCCCCAGCCTGCTCATATTGCACCTGGAGGTGCTTTGGATGTCGTAAGTGTGACCTTTAACATCACATTTTATTTTTGTTCCAAACTGTACTGGGCTGTACTGGGTGGTTCCTTTTTTATCCCTATTTAGGAACACCTTGGGAATCATCTTGAAGTATCCTGACTTCTGTAGCAGTTTGCCTATACACAGTTAGCTGGACAACTGAGAAGTACCAGCCTGCCTTACTAACACCACTGGGTGATACACGCTTGTTAGTAGCCATTTGTCACATCTATATTACCAGTTGTTGTGATAGTACTAGGCCATTTGGTGCCTCTGTGTCTTACTTTTTTCAGTTTTTCAAAGGTTTTATACTGGATTTTTAGATCAGTATCTGTGCATATGCCTCTTTATATCAAAATTGATGTACCCTGTCCCTTTAATAAAATATACAAAGAAAATGAAGCAAAATTGATAATAGATGTGAATTGGAAAGTTGTTTAACATTCTATCCTCTATCTGAATCATAAAATAAAAATTTGAGGTTTCATGTCACCTTGAAAAATTAAACAAAGTCTCATCACTTTAGCTAAATATCCAATTTCTGTTAGTTGGAAAGAATCTCATATGAAATTAATAAATTATTTCTATCTATCTCCGCTTAAATTATCTAAATTTTATCCAACTAAACTGGCTGTATGCCGTTCTAAACGCAGAGTGGACCTGCCTCATATATTCTGGTACTTTCCCAAAATTGGACAACTCTGGCAGAGAGTTCAATTTTGGCTGAACAGAGTTTATGATT